>NC_056727.1:865377314-865647314 GCF_019279795.1 Protopterus annectens | reverse complement strand
ATATTTTATATCATTGTAGCAAAGTTAGGAAGTAATAAAACATCCATTTCTAAAATGTTTTTCTTATTAATTAATTTGTAATACTCCCTAAATGCTAGTAAAATGGTTTTAGTATTTGTTACTGATTAATTTCCTGGATTTTAATTTCAGCTGATCAGAATCTGTTATCAGTTGAGATTTTGTTGCTAATCTAAGTAAGCCTTTAGGTAAGATTGAATGAGCGTATATTTGTCATGAAGTGGAGTTTACCTGTGGGGGTGGGGGTGGTAAGAATCTGTTCATATTTTATTTATTTCTTTGACCAAATCTATAAACATAGATTCACTGTTTGAACTTTTAATTTAAGAGCATTCACATTGTCTTGCATTTTAATAAATTCATTATCTCATTACTTTAATTTATTACTCCACCAGGAAGACTTTCTACCATAAATATATGATTTTAGACAGTTGCCTATTCTTTTAATATTAGCATCAGTTTTATCAATGAAATTCTTTTCTTTTTTACCAGTCTTTAAATTAATTTAGTTTGGTCCAATACATGGAATACATGGGGATTCTCTTTACTGTGAGTAGTTTATTAATATTAATAATTAAATTAAAACTAATATGATACAGTCTGATATTGGACATGATATTAATCAGACGAGGGTTAGTTTCAAAATAGAACTCATTCATAACATAAAATTTGTCAATATGTGTCTGAGTTCCAAAACATGAGAGTAATTTCTAGGTCTTGAAGAATATGAATCTTTAAACTTATTAAAATCTCTCACTTTCAGTAAAAGTATTCAATTTTTAAATGCTTTTTCAGAAGAGATTTTAGGTTCCTTGTCTGCACTGCTGTTTGACTTGTCCAAAACATAATTGAAATCACTTCCCAGAATGAACTTTTCCATATATTTATTTATTAAAATTTCAAATATTGTTTGTCAAATGTATTCCAAAGCAGTATCCATTATGTATTTTTTTTATGTAGATAACCTATTTTGAAATTTAGTGGCAAGCAATTATTTGGTGTCACTAGATGAATATATCCTAGGCATAATAACTCTTCCATAAAATTATTAGTCCACTTCTCTTTTCTTTGAAGAATGAGTATTAAACTAGTGCAGGTCTTAAATCCCAACCTCTTTACTCCATTTTCTAAACGATGAGTCTAGTTAATGAAAAAGGAAATGTCAACCTTATTCATTTTTAGATATTGAGAAAGGTCACAACTTTCATAAACAGTATTTAAATTATTAATATTTATTTGAATAAACTAAGTATTGCAACCATAATGCTTAATAGACTTGTTCCGGTTATCTTAAGATATTCTATGGCTCACAAAATATGTAATACCTAACCTGAGCTTATCCCAGAATAGGCAACCATCTAAACATAAAATAACTTCCTTTTTAATACAGATATGGTATATTCCATAAAGACAATTAAATGAACAACTATTTACACTAATATAATTATTTTTCTCCTGGACTTCACAGATTCCTGGTCGAGTTGGTATTTTTTTCCAGTTGGTTGAACTAACTCAGACTCTCCCTCTCTCTCAAACTCTATGAAAGAGTTAGACTATTCAGGGTGCTGATAATTTAGATGCAAAAAGAAACTGCACCAGTTTGTAAACTTGTTAATTAAATGAAATGTTTTAAAATAGTATTCTCTTTGCACTTATACTGAAGTAAATAAACCCAATATAAGAGATGAAAATATTTTACATAAATATAGATACACACCTTTATAAAAAGGATAAAATAATCAAAATCCAAAACTAATCCCTGATTAAATAATCTTTTTCAGTTTAATAGTCTGTGATATAAGGATGAATGACAGTGCATTTCTTACCTACTGTGCATAATGATTCCCAAGATGCCAGCAAAGGAAGTACCGAGATATATCTTAGCTCAGTTCACTTGCAGTCATGTACTGCAGTACAGTTGTCTGACCAATCATATATTTTTTAGTCAACAGTGTTATAAATCTACAGCTGATATAGTCAAATACACTACAATTGTATAGTAGTATATTGTAGTCATGGCTGTGTGGCCATTACATTAGTATATATAAGTATGGGGTGGCAAGTCTCCACAATGGGGAGCACTGTATGTAAATTAAGTTTTTAAGTATGTGTTCATTGGGATTTGTGCATGCATGTTTACTATATATTCCTAGTTGTGTCTTTCGGCTTTTCCCGGTTAGGGGTCGCCACAGCAGAACTCCAGTTCGCTAATGATTGACAGTTGATTTTTACGTACCGAGTTGCCAGCCCTGACGCACAACCTTCAACGAAGGAACGCCAATTCACGTATGTCTCAACGCAGAAGACGCTCTAGCTGAGAGTCGAACCGGACAGCGTCTTACTGTGAGGTGACAACATACAGATTGCAAAAGCCATTTTAGTAATGTTACTTCTCCAATATGTTAATAGGAAGCAAGAGGTAATAGGAATTCCGACCATAAAGCAGTCACTTTCAAAGTCACCATCTTCCATGACCCCCCTCTAGCTAGGATCAAACAAAAAAACTTTTCCAAAGCTGATTACAGCCTCCTGAGGGATGGTATAAACAGCTTCATAGCCCCCTCCCCTCTGTAGGAACTGGCACCAGTATCCAAAACTACACCAAAGTACTATACGAACATTTATATAGATGCATAGAATCAGGAATACCTGACAGGACAAAATCATCCTCTGCAAGGAAGAGTAAACCTACCCGGTAGACATCTACAGTAAATAAACTGTATAACAAAAGGAAAAAAATTGCTATCCATGACCAAGAAGGAGCAGATGTCCAATTGGAAGCAATCTCTCCTTAGTCTGAACAAGAAAATAATAGCACTGGTGAAATCCTCTAAAGCCAACTCAGAGTCCAGATTGGCCACATCTGTTAGAGGCAATCATAAGGCCTTCTTCACATATGTCCGCAGTCTCAAAGGAAGCATCCAGATCTGTTCAGAACTGGTGGTCAAGGACACAACATACACAAATGCTGTAGATATAGCCAATCTACTGGCTGACAGATTCAGTGAAAACTTCACCCCTCTGTCCCCCATCAGTAAATCAGGACATCCCCAGTACCAGCCCCTCATCCCTTATCTCTAGGGAACAGGTCATTACTGCCCTCTCAAAGGCAAAAAATACATCCTCCATGGGATCCGATAACATCCCAGGCTGCATTCTACATGAACTCAAGCATAAACTTGCAGCAAATTTAGGCACCCTATTCATCCAAAGCCTGAGTACCAGCTTAGTCCCAGCTGAGTGAAGGACAGCCACTGTCATCCCTTTACACAAAGGTGGAGCATCTACTGATCTGGGAAATTATAGGCCCATCAGCCTAACTAGACTGAACTGCAAGACCATGGAATGGATTATCATAGACCTCATTAAAAGGGACATTGGCAACCTCCAAACACTCGACCCCACACAGTTTGGCTTTGTCAAGGGGAGGTCATGGCTGTTAAATCTGGTTGAATTCTTTGAGACAGTCGCCAAGTGATGGACAAGGGGAAGATGGTGCACAGTGCCTACCTTAACCTGGCCAAAGCCTTTGACATTCCCCACTCCAGCATAATAGATAAACTCTCTCAACTAGGCATCAATCCATATTTTACCAGATGGGTAGCAAACTGGCTCACTAACAGAACCCACCTAATCAAACTAGGGGAGCCACCTCAAGCAGTAGACCCATAAGGAGCAGTGTACCCCAGAGATCAGTCTTGGGGCCTCTGTTATTCTGGATAAACTTGTCTGAGGTGCATGCCAAAACCAGTGGGCAATGGCTGACCAATTTTGCAGATGACTGCAAACTGGGTGAGGTCATCAATTCCCCAAGTGATGTGGACATCTCCAAGAGGGTCTCACCCAAACAAATGACTGGTGCCAGAAATGTGGCCTCAAGTTGAATGCTAAAAAAATACATCATCATCCCCTTTGGGGAGAGTGATGTCCCCACATATTATCAAATTAGTAACAACGTCCTAAGCATGCAATCAGTAGTGAGGGATTTGGGCACCCAGGTTGATAGCAACCTGACTTTTGACCACCATGTTGCTTCCATTGTATGGAAAGCTTTCTACATGGCCAACCTCATAAGTAAGGGTATCTCATCCAGGAACAAAGAGGTCATAACATCCCTGTATTCTTCCCTTATAAGGCCAATTATTGAGTACAACACCCTCTTTGGCATGTACCTTGCAAAGCACATGCAGCAGCTTGAGAGACCAGAGAGGTTCATCACCAGGAGAATCCAGGGCCTCAACCATCTATCCTAGACAGATAGGCTAAAAGCCCAATCCCTCTACTCAGTTTCAGACAGACTCCTCAGAGGTGACCTCTGTCTGGCATGCAAAGCAATCTCAGACCCCACCTTGATGGGACTGCTGGAGATCCACAAGTCAAGCTCCACTCAAATAAATAATGAAAACAAGGACAAGTGAAGAGTGCAGAGGGTGCAGAACGTGCAGCAAAAACACAATAAATTAAACAACAAAAAGCTGCAGGAAAACTTACATGGCAAAACAGCATGAAAACGTACACAGCAAAATGTTTTTATCTGTTATATTTCTCTTAAATAAATGTGTTTTGCCATGTATGTTTTAGTGCAGCTTTTTGTTCTTCACTCAAATAAACCATAAGCACAACCTCAACCTGGTCTGTGATATTAATAGGACTTGGTGGGACAGATTTGTGTCCCAGAGACTCCCCCATGCATGGAATAGACTCCCTCTCCACATCAAGCAGAGTACCTCATTATCCCTTTTTAAGTGCAACCTGGATAACTGGATGGGAAACAGGCAATACACACCTGGGACTCTACCTGTGTCGCTGGTAGACAGGGGCTTTGTGTGCTGACTTGTCTAAACATGGTCTAAACTCTTAACTAGGCTTATGAGGGCCTCAGGGCCAATAGACTAGTAACTTCCTATGATCCTATAAACTAACTTGGGCTACAAAGTGTAAATAAAACAAATACATTTTCAACATTTTAGTCAATAGGTATTTTTTGATGACGATGTACTTCTATACCACTGCAAAGTCTGAATGAACAATTACCTTGTTTATCTGGGTTGTCATCCCATGGCTCTGAATGTAACTACTTTTAGGGTAAATTCTTTTTTTTCTGCCTTCTACTTCCTTCTGAAGTACTAACGTCTTGCCTAGTTTTGTTGTCATGTGACCTTCATCTGGACCACATAAATGCTATAACCTTGGGAATAAGAGAAATTGAAAGATCGTAACATTACTGACATATAAAGAAAATATATTAATTGCATATAAAAGTCTTAGCCTCCCTAGCTTTAATGTGCTTACATTAGTATCATTTGGAGTTCGAAACTAACATGGTTTTGGTATATTAGTTAACAATTCAAATTATACATTGGCTAAGAAATATAACATCAGCATGTACAGTATTATATATCATTCTCAGTCAGAACCTTTGTTGATATTATAGCTACTGAAACAGAGAAGGTAGAAATTGATTTGATCACTTTTGAAGTACAAATGGTATTACATCAATAACCCATTACAACCTAAAAAAAGACAAGGCTGTAGACATAATTTGTCATGTGTTTTCTTTGCAGTGTAATGTAGGGATACTATTGCTTCTCTTGTTCAGTTATTGAATCATGTCTTTAACAATGAACTGATATAGAAGTGTCAATACAATGTCTGTTAAGATTTCTGATGGCGTTGCAATCTATTTATACCACATTAGAACTGATCAGTATGCCACATAAATTGTAATTCACTTTTCCAATGTGAATTCCCGTGTTTCAAAATAAGGCTGACAACTATTATAATGGCATTACAGTAAAAATGGTAGGAAACCTCCTAATGACAGAATGTTGTTCTCTATGTAAACACAACAGCGTTTTAACTAAAATGATAGTTACTTCAGAACTCTTGCTACAACATTTGCAGAATGACTTGGCAGATTTACACATTGCTGCTTTATATTCATTTTTCAGTATATTTACTGCAACTGCCATTAATCTACTATGATAGACCTGCTTACTAGATTTCTGTATAATGTTATTCGTGTTTGTTACTGCCTGAATATTTGCATTCACATATCTGCATGTTTTGTGCTTATATCCAGTCATAGGTATGGTCTAAAAACTGAAAACAGTAATATTATGTTTATAAACAGATGCTCTTAGCTTGGTTTGTTGACTTCTTTGCCTTGGTGCAGGAGTCAGGTTTGTTGACTTCTTTGCCTTGGAGCAGGAGTCAGACTTTTCGTCTGACGACTGCTGGTTTCATTTTGCATTTAAGTTTACCAGAGTTTCAGCTTCCCAGTACCAGACTTGTGCAGTAAAAAAACATCATTGTTGCAAGAGATAATAAGTTTATTTTTGCATTACAGTGGTGCCTTTCCAGCAGACTCACTGACATGTTTGTAACCTATAATAGGGTTGCTCTCCTGACTGTTTGTCCAAACCCATGAATGCCTTGTTACCTTGTTATGTATCAGCCTTGGTCTGATGGTTAAATCTGTGGACTCGGGAGAGCACAGCAAAGGCTTCAGCATAAGAATATAAACTGTAATGGACCGGCCTTGTAGACATTAGTAGTATGCTCTCTATCAAACAGAGATGTGTGATAAGAAACAGATTTTCCTGCCTAGAAAAATCTTTACTGCAGTCATTCAACAGGGCACAATCGTACGGGTTGTGGTCAGGATCTGTCTACCTTATGCTATCTTTTCATCTGAAGTTTTTTACAAAAAGGTTTATGTCTACAATATTACTACCCCAGCAACAGTATGTATAGTGGGTAACTATTCACAGCCACTATTCAGATCAGCAATGGACAGAATTTTGTTTATCTGATGACATGTACTGCTGATCCTGGTTTCAATAATGCAGTTAGTCCGCTACAGTTTTTAGTCACAAGTAGTGAATCCAGTTACCTAATTTTGAGCTCTTTGAGTTTCCCAACACATTAGGGGATATACTTAAGTCCTCAGTCTGGAAGAAGGTTAAATATAATGTATAATACAGGCCATCTTGACAATTACCAGTCCATCTTTAACTAGCTCTCTCTGTCCCCCCCCCCCCTCTCTCTCTCTCACTCACTCTCTCTAAAATCCAGATGACTTTTCTCAAGTAAGAAAATTAGTTACAGCACAGTGCTGACTTCATCCTATGTGCCCTCTGTCCAACACCTGTTACATCTAGATGTGCCTATAACAGCCCTTTTTTTTTTGCATTATCTAATGTACTAGACAAATGCTCTGGAGGTCTACCTATCTACCCTTTTAACTACTTATATACTGTTGTTCACTAGCCCCTACTCTGCCCAAGTACAGGGTTCACCCTTGTTAGAACACATAGGTTGAGATCTGGCTCAAATTAATGTCTAAGTACTCTAACAACTTCTTTAAGACTGTGTTTAAGTGCTGCAATTGCATAACCCCCCCCAACTACTTTTCATAAATATGAGGGGTTCCCCTTGACTTGATCAACACACCAAAACACAGACGCTCAGAAGACCAACTCCAGAAGACTGACGAGACAGATGATCGACATGGTGAAATCCGAAACACCGACATGGGCAACGTGTGAGCGTGACTCGGTAAGTGTGCGATAGTGAGGGATTTAGCGTTAGGGAGCGGACAGGTAAGTGTGAGATAGTGAGGGATTTAGGGTTAGGGTGCAGGAAAGGTGAGTGTGCTGTAGTGTCGGACTTAGGGTACAGGTAAGGTAAGTGTGCGATAGTGATGGAGTTTAGGTTTAAGGGCGGCTTAAGTGAGTTAGGGTTAGGGTGCGGGTAGGGTAAGTGTGCGATAGTGGCGGACTGTAGGTTTAGTGGCAGGTTAAGTGAGTTAGGGTTAGGGTGTGGGTAGGGTAAGTGTGCGGTAGTGTTGGACCTTAGGGTTAGGGTTTGGGTTACGGTTAGTGCATGTATAGTTGTGTGTAATGTGCAGTTTACATTTTGTGTGTCGGTGTTTTGAGTGTCAGTGTTATGGTGTTTGGTTTTGTGAGTTGTCGGTTTTGTGCGTTTTCGGTCTTTTGGTGTTGGTGTTTTGGGTGTCGGCTTTGTGGCGTGTCGGTGTTGTGATAGGGATCCATATGAGGTATTCATAGGTTCATAGGTAGGTACTAGGCTATCGGCCCTGGGGTCTATACAAGCCCAGTCAAAAAGGTACCCTGGCATTTGTCACCCAAGAAAATTATTTTCCTGTGCTACTGTCGAGCAGAGCCACAGAGGTGATCCCTGGGGTGAACTTCCTATTTCCCATCCAATCATTAAGATTTTTCTTGAAGAATGCTAATGAGGAGCTTTGTTTGATATAGATAGGCAGTTTATTCCAGAGTATGGGAAGTCTCTGGGACAGGAATCTATCCCTCCGGCATGTTCTGTTTATTGTGGTGACAAGGTTTAGGTCCCTAGAGCGTGTAGCTCAGAGGGATTGGGATTTCTTTAAGTGGAGTATGTCCAACAGCTCTGGGTTTGACATAGCTTTGTATGTTAGGCAGAGATCACCGCTGAGTAGGCGATATGCAACGGAGTAAAGCTGGAGTTTTTTGAGACAGTCTGCATAGGGCATCTGTTTGAGGCTGGTAATCCTCTTTGTGAGGTATTTATGCGGCCTTTCCAGTTGTTGTAGATGTCTTGTGAGGTACATACCAAAAGAGGCGTTGTACTCTATCATGGGTCTAAAACGTGATGAGTACAGGGGAACAATGACCTCTTTTTTCTGGATGAGAAACCTTTTGTGATGAGGTGTGCCATGTAGAAGGATTTCCTGACTACTGTGGCGATGTGATTATCAAAGGAGAGACTATTGTCCACCTGTGCACAAAGGTCTCATCACACTTTCGGTGTTAAGTATACTACCGCCTATGTTGTAGTTCAGAGTTTTTACCAAAAGGGATGACAATGCACTTTTTGGCACTGAGCTTGAGACCATGGCTTTGACACCAGGCATCTGTCTCAGTGAGGCCCTTTTGTAGGATGTCCACATCGTTAGGAGTTTCGATTATGGCTCCTAGTTTGCAGTCATCTGCAAACTTCATTAGCCAAAGACCTTCTGTGTTAGCCTGTACTTCAGAGAAGTAGATACCAAACAGGAGAGGACCCAGGACTGAAACCTGTGGTACTCCACTTGTCACTGGTCTGAAGTCGGATTTGGAGTCTGCTACTTTCACAGTGTGGGTTCTGTCAGTGAGCAAGTTGGCAACTCATCTTGTGGCATAGGGATTTATACCTAGTTTAGTGAGTTTGTCTATAATTCCAGAGTGGGGGATGGTGTTGAAAGCCTTGGCAAGATCTAGATAGGCTGTGTGAACCACCTTACCCTTGTCTACAGCTTTGGTGACTGCTTCAAAGAAGTCTGTCAGGTTTAAGAGACATGATCTGCCTTTTACAAACCTGAACTGGGTGGGGTCCAGAGTTTGGAGATTACCAATGTCTTTGTTTATAAGTTCCATGATGATATGTTCCATGGCCTTACAGACCAGGCTTGTCAGGCTAATGGGGCAGTAGTTCCCAGGGTCCGTGGTGGCTCCCTCCTTGTGGAGTGGGATAATCATCTCTGTGCGCCATTCAGCAGGCACACAGCCTGAGGTGAGGCTATGACTGAACATGGTACTTAGGTGGGGTGCCAGTTCGTTCTGTAGTTCATGTAGAACACAGCCTGGGATGTTGTCTGGTCCCATGGATGCTGTGTTCTTAGCTTTGGAGAGTGTGGTTTTTACCTGTGCAGCTGTGATTACAGGAACTTTGCATTCTTCCAGTATAGAGATGGGCTCTTTAAGGGGTGAGAGGGGGGTAAAGTTAGCACTGAACCTATCTGCCAGGATGTTTGCCAATATCAGTTGGGTCTGTATATTTAGTACCATTGTGCTGTAACTCAGAGCAGATCTGAGTGTTGCCATTGAGATTCTTGACATAGCTATAGAATGCTTTGTGGTTGTCTTTAGAATCAGTGGTGATTTTGTTTTCATAACTAGCTTTGGAGGATTTTATCAGGGATCGCAGCTTCTTACTGAGGCTGACCAGGGAGCTCCTCCACTCATGGGATTTTACTCTCTTTTGCAACAGTTTCTTCCTTCTGTTGTACAGTTTGTTTATGACAGGGGACCACCAGATTGGCTTCCTTTTTTTGGAGGATAGCATCTTGGTTCTGTTTGGGATAGCACGATCCATGCACTCATGTAAGTGCTTATAAAGTGCAATTGTGTAGGATTCAGTAGTCATAACTGTATGGGTGTCATGAAGTTCACCACTTCTGTCTTAAGAAGCATGAAGTTGGCTTTGGAGAAATTTTTTACCATGGTATCCTTAATGGGGGGTGGGGGCAGGATGTGGATATCTAGGGTAATTAGCTTATGGCCTGATCGGATCAGTGAGGCATTGACTTAAGGTGTGGAACACCGGTTACTCATGTTGGTAATGACTAGATTTAGGATATTGTTGCCCCTGGTGGGGGTGTGGATAAGTTGATCCAGAGCATTGGAGTTTATAAATTCCAGAAAGCGTTGAGTGAAGGAGTTGGTACATGAGTAGTTTTCCCAGTTAATGGTGGGGTAGTTGAAATCAGCCATTATTAGGGTGTTTGGTTGAACCTTAGTATTTTCCAGTACATCAAGAAAAGAGGAGTGGGAATCCTGGGGCATGGTGGGTGATCTGTAGCAAGCTACAATTTGGATTGCAGTTTTGCCCAGAGTTAGTTGCACTTGGATAACCTAGGCTGCCTTATGCTGAGCAACTAGCCTGGAGATGTGGATATCCTTAATGAATATGGACACACCTCCGCCTTTGGTGTTCCAGTCCAGGTTACATGGCCGAAAAGTGTGGTATGAGTTATAGCCTGGTAGTGCAGGGGTGTTCTCTGGAGCCTTGAACCAGGTCTCAGTCACTACACAGATATCAATGTTCTCTATTTTAAGGAGTGCCTCGAGTGAGTGCATTTTGAGATTTAGACTTCTAGCATTGAGTAGCATCACCCTCAGTTTTTGCTTGCATGTTCCTGTTACAATGGAGAATTTGTCATTTGAACCTTGCCTAAAAAAGGCACTATAGGGATGGCAAGAACCTTAGCCAGTATCTGGAATCCCAGGGGTGACAGGTGCAGGCCATCTCTGGCAAAGCATCGTGGTCTGTCAACCATGTCATCCCAGGCAGACAGATACTGGATCCCTTTAGAATGGCACCAGAAGCTTAGCCAATTGTTGAAGTCAATCATTTTGTCCTTGTACTGCGGCATAATTCTGGGTAATGGTAGAATGCTACTCAGGGCTCAGGTCATACCTGCCTGGGCTACAAGATCGGAGAGCTCTTCCATGTCTCTTTTCATGTAGTCCAGGGAGGTACATCTCAGGTCGTTCACACCAACATGGGCAATGACAGAGTAATATTTGCACATGTTGTGGAATGACCTGAGTGCGTGGGTTATGTGGCAGATCCTGGCACCCAACAGGCAGCTGATAGTAACCTTCTCCTTGTTTAGCCTGGTGAGTGGGACATCAGAGTGCCTGACTATAGAGTCACCTATGACTAGTGTGTTGGGTACATTGTTTTGCCTTACTGGCTGTGGTTGAGTGGCACACTGAGTCTGCGGGCTATGTGTCATTTGGGTTGTGTTAGGGGGTGGAGGTAGCTTTCATTTCTGCTTTGGAGGTCTCTGTTGCTTGAGCAGATTATTATTGAGAGCCTCCACAAATGTTTTTTGTGTTTCTATGTGTGGATTTTGGTGGTGTAGATTTAGTGAGACTATGTGATGAGTGTGGTGTGGTGCAAGTGTTTACCTTCTCCTCTTGACTGTCAAGTTCAGTCTTGATTGGAGAGAGCTTTATCTCCAGTTTGGCTAGATAAGTGCATCTCCCACAGGTTGTAGTGTTGGGTGGCAGGAGGAGAGGGTTGTCTGTGTACATGAGGCAATTTCTAAATTACCCCAAGATGCCCAGATTCATCAGATAGACAGGAGAGAACACTGGGAGCTGACCCTTGGACATGCCTGAATAAAAAACTATTTTCCTCTAGATAAGTGAGGAAAGTGAGTACAAGAGCTGTTTTTCTCTAAGGAAGTGAAGAAAGTAAGTACCAAAATTGTTTTCCTCTAGCTAATGAGGAAGGTTGAGTGCTCTAGTAATTAGTAGGTTATTTAGTGCTTACAGGTTCTGAACAAGTGCCGATCACGAATAAGCAAATTCAAGTGCTAAAACTAAGAATCTGTATTTGGACTAAACTAGTTACAGGAAAGGGAGGAAACAAGTGCAAATGCAGGCTTTTAAATCAGAAAGTTGAGAGAGATGGAAAAACTGCCTAAATGGCCAATAACTACAATTTCTGGGCCAGAACCACTCCTTATGTGGTAGCTAGGTTACCTAGTGCTTACCACTCCCACTGATAAGCTAAAAGGCTTCACTCCAACACAGAAAGCTTGGGGGGGGCTCAGAAGCTTACATACAGTCCTGGATACAGCAAATCTGAATCTGGACTGCACTAGTTACAGGAAATGTATATATATATATATATATATATATATATATATATATATATATATATATATACAGAAATGTAGCTAAAACAGCAGTAAACAATTTAAATGCAGTGCAAGCTGGCACGCTTGAGTATGTAGCAATGTTAGACCAAACAGTTTAACAAATGCAATTAAACTAAAAATGACGAAAAACAAGTGCAGATGGAGTCTATTAGGTAGAATGAGGTAAAGAGATGGGACTGAGGGGAGTGTCCCAGATCAAATCTACAGTGGGGGCGGGCAACTGCAAAAGCCTCCAAATTTAAACAACAACACAGGAATAGGGAGGGTGGGATGGATATGGGAAAACCAACACCTTCAGCAGAGATCTAAAAAACTATACAGTGAAGCAAAAATAACAGTACACAACTCTGAAGTCAGCCAGCAATGATATAAAATTAGTCAAACAACAATTACCAGTACACAACTCTGAAGTGCCAGAAAAATATACTCAGCTCTGTATATCTCCAGATAGTTTGAAGAGCACTCTGTCAGGACACAGGAAGGCTCCAGCAATGATATATATATATATATATATATATATATATATATATATATATATATATGTATATATATGTATATATATATATATATATATATATATATATATATATATATATATATATATATATATATATATATATATTCTTACACTGTGTTATCCTTTGACCTCTTCAAAGTAAAGATCTACTTAATGAGTAAAATCAAGCTATCTCTTGCCTCATGAGGACCTCATATTGCCCTTTCCTTAGCTGATCTGTCTCACATGCTTCCAGCCAAACTAATATGTGGTGTTGTGTTGTGAGAAGAAAATGTTAGTCCAACTTAATGGTTTAATGTATCAGCATATTGGTCTCCAAGAAAAACACTTGTGCTAAATGTGAAGGTGGGAGTTGGCATAATGGTTAAGGTGTTTACCTCAAAGTGCAGAGTTTGATTCTCACCTTTGAAATTGAGTAGGGTTTAAATGTCCCACAAGCAACAGCTAGCCTAGTAATGAACTATGAACTATGAACCTATGACATAAGATATAGATAACATGCAAAAAGGTCAAGGATTCCCAAACCATGGTGATTTTGTGAAAGCCCTTCAGCAATGAAGGCAACAAGTTCCCTTTGCTTTGCATAATGCATGTGCCGTCATTTCAAAATTCTACTTAATGACTAGTGCATTCAAAATTTTACCAGACTACAGATACAAAATATAAAACTAAGAGTCACTAAATATACTCTAGTAGTTTTAACTGCAGCCCCTATCCTGCTATCTGAAGGCCAAATGCCTTAAGACCATCCCTAATGGCAGCCTTTTTTGTCCACTAAAACCCTAAAAGACCCATAGTATGCCTTCTGTCCACTCATGACCAGATACTCCTTTGTCAGTTTTCTGGCATGCTCTCTCCTGTCTTCTGTGCCTGTTCTGGTATCATTGTTTGTAGGAGAATAACCTCCTTGAGATATGGAATGAATCCTGTATGGATGTAAATGGCAGCAAGGGTCAGCAGTCAAATTAAACTGTTCTGGTCAATATCTGGCAGAAAAGAACCCATTTATTCACAATGGTGATGTCAGTGGCAGGCAAAACATTTTTACTTTCAAATACTCATCCATACCCATTTCCTGTTCTGTATCAGTATAGAGTTCCAAGTCTTTGTTCCCAACCATTCCTACATCAGAAAGGCAAACTATTAAATTCCTCCAGAAGTGCTCTACAGATCGAGGGATTTTTGTTCTCCTGGCTCAAAACCTACACTCAGTGATGCTTCTAGCACTGTCTTTTCAACATGCCATTACAGGTTAGGCCCAGGACTACTGCCCTGCAGGTGAAGTTCAACAGCCCCCACAGGCACAGTATGTGCCCCCACTTGTGCTTTTTTATTTTTACAGCCAGCATGCTAAGCTTCTCATTCAATGTTCTTAATTTATTGCTGGCTAGCAGTTTAGACCACTGCAGCGCTCAATTTGACTGCAAATGTAATACTGACATTTAAAAGCCAGTATGTGTTAAAGAGTGATCGAAATCAGCTGATTGTGCTTCCTAACACTTTGCCCCTGGGGCAGTTGACCTCTTCATGCCCTAGCTATGTTACTGGTTGAGGTTCATACCTTTTACATTTGTATAACATTTCATACTTATTTACAACAGTTTGCACTTCTGAAGGAATATAGGTTAGAATAAAAGTAAAGCATTAGTGGTTATAACCATTCAGTAGATGAGCATGCACACCTTTATGATCTTTCCAGCCATCCAATGATAAAATATCTTGCTAAGATATATTTCACATCTGTATGTAAACTGTAACTTGAACAGTTTGTTTGCATATGTTATGCTTCACAATTTTTTTACAGAAATATTATAAATGCACTAAGTTTACTCTGGAATTCAGAGAAGTTCTCATTGCCAGTGTTTATTGCCTAACACAGACTGGTCCATTAACACAATGGCAAAAATCACTGATTAAGAGACAAAGTTAAGCCATACAGAGGAATAGCTTATTAGCAGCTAATTACAGAGTCTCTGAAACAAACAGAGTCGTGTTAGACCTGACTTAGTGTCCTCGATAAATTAATGTACATTAAGGTAGCATAGGCCCACCCAGCACACACACACACACACACATAAACACACAAATCCTAGGAATTATAAGCAAATGCCTACCAATGTGTTCAAACTCATGGAACCACATACACCCACGCACACTCCCATACACACTCTCACCTACAGAGACAACTTCCCTATACTTACCTCCTGCAAGTTAAGCAGATACACAAACATGCACACACACACACACACACACACACACACACATATATATATATATATATATATATACACACACACATATATATATATATATATATATATATATATATACTGACACAAAATTTCAATAAACTTACCTACTGCAGTACTACCACCCAGACATTTATATATATATATATATATATATAAATATATATATATATATATATACACACACACATACACACACACACATACAGACAGCCATGTAGCTGCATTGACACCCCTCTGAACTCACCCTGACAAAGATGCACTTGCAAGTACACACACACACACACACACACACACACACACACACACACACAAAACATTTTACTATACTTAGCTACTGCAGGACCACCTCCCAGATATATATATATATATATATATATATATATATATATATATATATATATATATATATATATATATATATATAAAGAGAAGCAGTGCAATAAATAAAGCAAAGAGGCAACCACACAGCACCAAAAAATCCAGACTTAGAAATAGATTAATTCAACTAAATACGTTCCATCAGACTTTATTAGCGTGCACCAGGGTAAGCGCTTTCACAAGCAGCTTCATCAGACCATTGATGCATGTTAATAAAGTCTGATGGAACATATTTAGTTGAATTATTCTATTTCTAAGTCTGGATTTTTTGGTGCTGTGTGGTTGCCTCTTTGCTTTATTTATTGGACTGCTTCTCTTTATTATACTCGTTGGCGAAGAGGCATTTACTCCAGTGGGTGCGTTTATACATATTCTAATTTTATATATATATATATATATATATATATATATATATATATATATATATATATATATATATATATATTTGTGTGTATTCAGACAGCTATGTAGCTGCATTGACACTCCCTTGAACTCACCCTGACACAGATGCACATGCCTTGATGTATGGGGCATAACCATTGTTTTGGGGTTACTAGGAGAACAACATCAGAAGAGAGTATTTAGTTTTTCCTACTCATGAAAAAAATACCATGATACAGCAGTTCATTGTATTCTACTGTCATCACCATATCTGGGAGATAGTTTACAAGCAGCATCATCAGAAAGACTGCTCCATGCTGCAGCCGGTGCCAGTTGTGGAGCGTTATAAGGAAAGCTATAGCTGAATTATTCAGGTTTACCACAATGTGTAAACATCTGGAGCTAAGACTTCCTCATTGTGGTAAGCTTTTCTGAATCCATTAGTAATTTAATGCAAATAGAAGAACTGATTTGGAAATATTGGAAGTGCTGCTGCATGCAAAAGGCCTGATTTTAAATGAGACTACTCAATAAATATAGAATCAAACTATAAGGTTGCATTGTGTTGTACTGTAATTCTAAACGTTTTCAGAGACAATTAAATTAAATGGAAAAAATATATAGTATTTTTTAAATAACTTTCTCTTTTTCTTGTTGCTTTCAGGCAAATGGGCCAAAGATTGCCCCAAAAATGAAAACATGTGGCGGACAGCAGTAACGTCATGAAGGGATACCATGGAAGCCACAGCCAATATCCTTGTCACTGTGTTCCTGAAGACTGTGACCAAACACAAAAATATTTACACCATAGCCAGGACCCTCATCAGTCATTTCTGCCTGACATCACAGAGCCCTACTCCTTGGACCACCGTTACTATACCCCGCGAGGCACGGCAATGCCATCTGAGTGTCAATCAGCAACAATAAGTATCCCTGAGCCACTGAATGCTAACAGCAGTACTTTTCCCAGGATGCACCACAGTCAGCAGTTCGATTCTTGTGAAGAGTGCATGGCAGTAGCACAAACATCAAGTAAGATTAATAGATTACCTGCGAATCTGCTGGACCAGTTTGAGAAGCAGATTCCTCTACACCATGATGGTTTCCACACACTTCAGTATCAGAGGACTGGCACTTCAGAGCAGAGAAGTGAGAGTCCAAGCAGAATTCGCCACTTGGTGCATTCTGTTCAGAAACTGTTTGCCAAGTCTCACTCCTTAGAAGCTCCTTCTAAGAGAGAGTATAATGGAACTAAAATTGACCTTCGTAGTGGTGACAGCTATCATCATCACCATCACTCACGACATAGCAAGAGGAGCAAGAGTAAAGAGCGCAAATCAGAGTCCAGACAAAGGGCAAAGATTACAGGGTGGTGGAGCTCTGATGACAATTTAGACAGTGACAGTGGTTACTTGGTATCTGGTAGGCATATCTTAGACCCCACTAGTCAATACTGTGTTGATATGCCAGAAAGTGCCTTCAGAGACCTAACTTTAAAAAGTTTAAAGAGTAGCAGTGAGGGAAAGTGTTTAGCCTGTGCAGGCATGTCCATGTCACTGGATGGGCAGGCACTCAAGAGAAGTGCTTGGTCCACGATGACTGTTAGCCAGGCGAGGGAATCATATCCTGGCTCAGCAATGAGTCAAGAGAAACCTATGCTATTGCAAGAAGGCAAGACAAAGGAAAGGACTTACCACTACCTACAGGTAAGTGCCACAATGGCATTAAGGGTCCACGTTTTACTGATTCTTCATATTTTTATCTTTTCCATTTCAATTCAAAGGCAAATCGTGTATTTCCAATATCAGGATTTCAGAAAATATGCTTGTTATACTCAGAATGTCATGTTTCTAGTAGGCTGAACGATTATCTCAGTAAACATCCCAGTCGAATTATGTGGGCTTTCTCATGTTTTAAGAATTGGTTGTCTTGTTGTTCCAGCTACCACAGCACTGTCCTAACTTATTTTTGTTTCCAAGAAACAGAAGATTTGTCATATACAGATTTATTTATATGTATATGTTGATATGGTTTCTAGGAGTTTGCAAGACTGGAGTACTCATCTGCAATTTAATTCTGGTTGCCATTATTGAAATCTACAAGCCTGTAACTTACAAAATCTACAAGATTTATACAGCAGCAGAAACACTGATCTACCTATCAGTACATTGAATAAATACCTGCCTCTGCACTTTTTTGATGTTACTACGTAAGGCACTGTTAGTCAAACATGCAAAGAACAGTATTATGTAATGAGGCCTCCAGTGGTAACTGGAAGCATTGCATGCATAACATAAAGACTGATGTTTGGTTTGAAAATAGTCAGAGGCAGAAAACTAGTTTCATATAATCTGACCTACTGCTTTATGCACACAGATGCAAGTAAAATGCATTTTTCAGCTTTAGGCAATAGTCATACAAAGGGTGAAGGAAAGCAGGCAGACAGATATATTCTGGTGGTGTAGTTTATACTGGTAATATACTACTGAAAAGTATTAATGCAGTGAAATGGTTATTAATATGTTTAATTTGGGCATGTTTTTGCCTTTGAAGTTTGGAAGCTATTGTTGGTTTGACTGTAATAATGGATGCAGCAATTGTTTTGTTTTCAGCCTTTTTCCTCTAATTATATATGAAAGAGCTGTAATGTATTATTTTGGTTGTTTACATAGTATTTGACACTAAAGCTTGTTACCAATGCAAAGAATTTATAGGTAGGATGATAGAAGATAAACACATATACACACCAATACCACTTCCACACACTCCCACACGAACATTCCCAAAAATACACATAAAGACAGGTTAAGGGGCAAAATGTGATTACTGAACTTTAAAAAGGTAGGAAAAAGAGAAAATGACATGCAGTTATAAAATTCTTCTGACACAAATTAATGTCATCTGTCAAGGTGAAAAGCAGAAAAATTGTCTGAGTTCTCATATTACAAGCTTGCAGCACCAGCTGTCAAAGTCAACAGGGAGTTTTATAAACATTTTTATGCATGATGAAGGAGAGTGTGCACTTCATATTTTACACACACACACACACACACACACACACACACACACACACATATATATATATATATATATATATATATATATATATATATATAAATATATATATATATATATATATATATATATATATATATACATGCGCACACACACACACACACACACACACACACACACACACGTACACACACACGCACACACACACATACATATGGGAGCACTACATAATCCTGAAAGCCCAAAGTCCTGAGACCAAATTCAAAATATTGAAAATTCAAAATACTGAAGACACACAGGATACCAACACTTACTATATTCCAGCACAAGTACATACAGAAACATCCTACCCTTCAACTCAACCCCACACCCTCTGCTACTAAAATATATCAACTCCGAGATTGCACTTAGTGTAGTGTGTGTGTGTGTGTGTGTGTGTGTGTGTGTGTGTGTGTGTGTGTGTGTGTGTGTGTGTGTGTGTGTGTGTGTGTTCATGCATGATTCTGTTTTGTGTGTCTGAAAGCTGAATACTTGAAGTTTAAGAGAGTAGGATGCTATAAGGTGGTGGCATATATATTTTCATATACTCATATTTGTCAGTATGGATTGTTGTAGCAGTTAAAGTTGCTATTAAATGTGTTTTTTTAATACAATGAGCATTGTTTGGGATGAAAAAGCACTTAAAAAAGTTCTGTCAAATGAAGTCTTAACTGGTTCATTTCATTTGGCTGACTCTTTGCTGAATTTTAAAGTGATGAGATGTAGTAAAACATAAACTTTTATTCACGGAATCCTAAATGAAGACTTAGACAACTATAGAGTTCTAAGTTTATTTCTAACCACTAGAGTTTTTACAGATCCATACATTCTTAGGTTTTACTACTGGACTAGCTCATGGTGGGCCATTTTAAGCCTTGCCAATTTCTCTTTGGGTGCTTGAATTAATATATCCCAGTTGGTGTGGTGTTGGATTGGTCTTACCCATCCCATAGTCAATAATTATATATTACCCCTAGTGAGAATAAGTGGGATCATACTATAGATATTCTGAGGGTATTCATGCATGGGATAAAGCATTTAGGAACTGTTCCTATCAATTAGTAGTACAGGGGGGCAGTCCTGGAGTAACTTTTCTGTTTCCTATTCTTAGATCCAAGTTGCGCTTCAATATGCGCAGGGATGAGCTTTGTTTTATTTTAATGGGGAGTCTGTTGCAGTCATATCCTCTGCAAGATAAACTTGTCCCACCAAACTGTTCTGTTGATGTTGCAGAAGAGGTTTACAGAGTATTTCTGATGCCATTTGACTTGCTGATATGCAGTACATCCATCAGTACTGAGCCAGAGGATGTCTTGTACGCCAGACACAGCTCACCTGTTAGCATTCTGTAGGAATCCAAATATAGTGATTGTTCTTTGTGTCGGGCCATTTAGCTCATATTGCTTAGGCTTTGTATCTTTATAGTAATGTATCTCTGTGGCACTCCAGCTGTTGCATGTGTCTGCAGAGATACATACCAAAGAGGGAATTATACGCAATGATTTTCTCATTATTTTGTCTAGTTTTGTGCTAATATGATATATGCACATAAATAAGTAAATTAACACAATATTTCACTGGTATTTTAGTAATAAGAGCGGATTATGCACTATTTTAGTTTTGGTATTTTTAGTTGAATTAACATTATTGTAATGGTAGTATAAGTGTCAGTATTAATATTATATAAGTTGAAAAATGTACACAGTATTTGTTCAATTATGTCTAAGTATTCTGGTCAACATTTTCATTTAAATTCCCTCCTATTTTTAAAATTGCTATTTGCCAGATTGCCTAGTCCATTTATTTATATCTTAATATATCATCACAAATCAGAGAGATTTAAGTCTAATATGGACCATTTGAGTGTCATATACTGTACTAATGCCATTGTTGGTCCAGTAGTCTGAAAGGAGTCTTAGATAAGAAAATGGTTTGGATTGTATTATTCTAAACCACTAAATTTGGTCAAATTTTAGTATATTTCTTATTGTTGCAGAGTGATTCCATATCTTGGTATGACAGTAAAATGTTATCTCTAGAGTGATAGTATATAGGTGTCTGGTTTTATTTTGTGTTGCATTTTAATTTGATATGGAAATAAGAAACCCCAAGTTCATTGTATGCAGGTGTCATAGCAATAAGATCTTAACTCCAAGAGGTTCAGCATATGTAGGGGTAGCTTTTATTCTTCACAGCCATTTCTTTTCATGAATTTAATTGCTATTTTTTTTCTACAGAGATTGAACAATTTTAAGTGAGAGCAAGGGTACCACTAACTATTTCTTCTGTATAGGTACAGTCTAAAGAGGTATTAACACTTTTTCATATTTATGCAGGCAAATTATGCTGTGCTATTATTGCATGTAGAATGCCGAGTCCAACTCTGAATTTAAAAGCAGTGCATTATGGGTTTGTGTCAACATCGTTCTTTCAGACTCCACATTAGTCAGTATTATTGGGCTGATTCCTATGCTGTTTCTATGAGAGAATAAATTAAATCAATTTAATGAGAATCATTAAAATTCCATATTTGTATTTGTTGTATTTCTTTAAAAACTGAATAATCAAAATGTCCGATGGTAGAGTACAGCACAGATTTTAGAGTAATAATTCTAATTTTATAATAAAACTTCATATGTTTCATCTGCTGTTCTACAACATATGTATTTTAATTCTAGCTTGAATTCCTCTTTATTGGAAGCTTTTGTTAAGTTGTATGTTTTACTGGGTTTTGCGTGGCAGAGAAACTGTTGTTTTATCTCTTGGGTTTGTGATTTGGGTATTTTGCTGGACGACAGGGTACTATACAGCTGCTGTGTTACTAGGAGTACTGTTTGTTTTCCTTCAGTTTCCCATTTTCACAATGTTTCAATTAAAGCTGTAGAAATACTTTTTTTCTTCTTTGATGTTTTGCAAGTTTCTGTAGCCTGTCTCTTGAATTATACAGTGTACCAGCTCTCTACATTTGGAGTTGGTGTTTTTCTTAAATAATGTAGTAAAATTATACTTAGTCTGCAAAGAAATTCATTAGTGATTTTCATTCTTAATACCTCTCCATGGGAGTTCATTTACAAACAAATTCAGTGAAATATTTATCCCTGAAAATGTGCATCTTTCTGAATTAAAATAATTTCATGCAATGTAAAAATATCATCTTCTTTGTCTTGCTGAACTGTTCAAAGTAAAGACAGTTTGACTTCATATGACCTTTTCACTTCCAGGGAGCTACTTTTAGAAGTCATTATCTAAGTACACATATGTAAATGTACACTGCATTATACTTTTTAATTGGTTGTCATTCATAAGTCATCCTAGCTTGCCCATCTAGTTCAGTGCGTTGTGTTTTGTGTTTATTATACACATTATTATAATTTGTGAAGGCAATTGTCCAATCTTGGCCACATAATTTTTTTGTCTACATCAATGTATCACACTTTAGATCTATAACATCATTATAAACCTAGGCAATAGCTAATGCTCCAATTAGATTAACTTTCTTCAAGCTGGTAGAAGGCCTGCACCATCATGGTTATGGTCCAGTCCCTCTTCCATTTACTCATAATAGATGCTACACTGATGGCAAGGGTATCCCTTCTCCCAGCATTAAGTGTTTTCTTTCCTTTTAACATCAGTATCATTCACTCCAGCTTAACAGAAATCACTCTACCCCTGCTGTCCCACAATGTCAGTCCTCCTTCTGAACCTTATTCTGCATGTATTTGTCCCATGGATTCATATTAGTGCATGAAATCTGCTCCTTCCTTTTTGTAAAGAGTGCACCTCTAGTTCGTTTATATTCAGTACTTCGGTTACAATAGCTTTAGACTGATTCTCATTTTCTAGTAATTGCTGTTTTGGCAGTCAGTAGCATTCCTCTTAGTAAGGCCTTACTATGTATAAGCAATTCAGATCCTGTGTCACAGCTCAAAAGAATCATTTCTGTATTTAGCTTACTTAGTTAGCAATTTGTTCCCCCAACATGTCTGATAGAGCATTCTATAGGGAATTGTTAAAATTTGCCAACTAGTTACACTCCTAAAAGTCTTGTTCCCAGTTCCCTTTTTAATTTCCATCACACCTCCAGCATTTAGTATCTCCCTGAAGAAAAATTATCTGAAGTCTGCTTGGGGTATACATACAGTTAGCTATTTTAAAGCAAAATTCTTAAATCTTGTGGATGTTATTGCATACATTGGAGCATGCAGATCTCCTCCCATTGTTTTTGTGTAAATTGCTTTTCCAGTCTCTCTTCCCAATAGATTCAAACCTCATCTAACTGATTCTTATAGTTATAAATCCCTATTTTTTATACCCTACTAATTATTCATTTTTTAACAGCAGCATCAGTTTTAGACTCAACTAAAGCTCTGCCAGCACTGGTCTTTGAATTAGCACTTCCCTTTCCCTTTCTCTTTTCCTATAGTATGATATCAGTCCCTGGTAGGGGAAAAAGTCTTTAACCTGCTGCTTGATATCATACTATTACCTTTCCCTCTCTAGTTATTTATTCACATTACCTTGGTTCACATTTCATTTTTCACTTTCCTCCATTCAATCTGCCTGCATACTTCCTGCACAATCCCTTACAAGTAAGGAATTAGTGTGATGCCCTATCACTTGAAACAGTAATCAAGGAGCCTCAATTTTCACCACTGGCACCACTGGAGGATGTATACTAGGAGGATGACAAGTACACACACAGTATTTCCAGATGCAGCCCACTGCATCAAGTGCAATTTCCCTTAAGAGCAGACAGAGACCATAGTCAGTCCACGGCTGGTTTCTCCCTCTTTCCCCAGATCCCCAATAAGACTCCCCACTGGCACAACTATAGGGTTGAGATCTCAGCTGAATCACCAACCATGACCTCCAGCACCCTTTCTGTCCAACCAGTGCTTTGTTTCTCTGCCCATGTAGCTGACACACACACACACACACACACACACACACACACACACACACACACACACACACACACACACACACACACACACTTTGAGGTTTGATTTATACACACACACACACACACACACACACACACACACACACATATTCCAGGGAAAGGCTGGCACAGTTTTCCTAAGCTATGCCCCCTTCTGCCCAGACAATAAGGTAGTTATTACTGCTACCAACCAATTCTTTATCAGCTACTTTAAGGCCCTGAACAAAGGGTGTCCAATGTTACTGTGTAATGTTACTATCAATACAAATGGTAGTTTGACCAAGAGCAAGCCTATTAGGAGTGGCCTGCACAGTGTCACCAAATAAATATGTAAGTACTCTCAGAACTTAAATATGTGTCACAAATAGCTACAATAAAAGGTCTAAATATATTTAATAATAAAAAATAAAAGAACAAGACAATACTAAATATATATGTACAGTGATATCACAGGTCAAAATCATAGGAAATATTTAAAACAACTTGCAGGACAGTGTCAAATAAAGAAAGAAAAATATATAAGTTAAGCTTTGCTATATTCTTAACTATATCTAAAAGAATTATACTGTACCCTAATAACTTACTTCAGAGCAAGCAAGACAGATGTGGTGAATGGGTCTACTTGTCAAGTCAAAGACAAAATACAAAATGCTCTATCTCTCTCTCAAAGACTTCTCAGATTAATATTCCAAATATTACTTCTGGGGTATTTGCAGAATGACATCATTTCTTGTCATGTGACTTTAGTTCCCAGGCTCAAAACAACCACTGATGCCAGCTGGTAGCATTTAGCATCTACCTGTAAAAATACATAAACAAGGGCTTTTCTTAGATCTAAGGCAGATCCTGGAAGTCATAAAAAAAAAATAAAGCGCTTCCAAGACAATACAAAAACTTCTAGTTCTAGACATTGTGTCTGTTACTGCACAAAAACTGAAATATAACATCCATTTATTACGTGGTCATAAAGTAATTTAAATTTTCAGCTGTTTTTCTGAAATTAACCTCCAGCGTTTCAGTTTTCATTGTTAAAATATATACACCTAAACAGTTCCAATTGTGTATATACATTTCTGTTGTAATCCAGCAAGGTACACTGTGGTCACACCTATAAGCTCAGTACTTTACAAAATATTTCTTCAGCACACGTTTGTACAAACTATCTTATATGGCATACAGTTCTAATACATTTGTAACACAAGCATATTACATGAAGCACATTGACTTCACAAATGACACATAACCATTTCCAAAATTCCAGATAGCTGGGCTGGCAGTATCTCCTTTGGTTACACTTCTATATAAGTCATATTAATATCCACAAATGACATATAATTATTTACAAAATTCCAGCTAGCTGGGCTGGCAATATCTCCTTTGGTGACAATTAGCATTAAATGTTTCTTGATCCAAAAAAAAAAAAACATCTTCACTGGTACATTTTATAACAGTGGCTCTAGAACAAAATACATTTTCTAGCTGCATCACTGGTCTCTACTGCAGATCAAACTATGAGATGTTTTGCTTTGTGCCATTAGCCAGTAAAGATGCTAAGGACCATATCAGGTAAGAATATGTGTCAGGGTCTTGAAACAGTGTTATAGTATTCTGGCTCCTTAACTAAAAATAGCAATCCCATGTTTCAAGTAATTATTATGTTACTGTCTCTGAATGACCAAATATAATTTAAAAAAATTTTCTTGCAATATGTGAGAGGTGTGCAAATTGTCTTACACAGCCAGCTAAAGAATCAAAAGAAAGGGAATCTGTGCAGAAAAGTTTTAAAGCATAGTCTGTGTTGTTTTAGATGACCATCTAGATATACAATAACTTTCAGGAATTTTACTTTGTGATTTTGGACATTATTTTTGGGTTTATAGGTTCATAGTTCATTTATGTCCATGTGGGATTCAATGACACCTCCTAATTTGCAATCATCTGCAAATTTAGTCACCCAGAGACCATTGACATTGGCCTTGACATCCGAGAATAAATGCCAAAAAGGAGCTGTCCAAGCTCTGATGCTTGAGGGACTCCACTTAAGTCTGGCCTCTTTCTAAGGATAGACTCCTCAAGTCTAACTTCCTGAGTCCTGTCTCTGAGCCAGTTGGCTATCCACCAGGTGACATATAGGTTTGTACCTAATCTCTTGAGTTTTTAAGCAATGCCTGAGTGAAGTATTGTGTCAAATGCCTTGGCCAGGTCAAGGTAGGCAGTGTGAACCATTTTGCCCTCATCCATCCAAGATGTTTTTAGAACGTCTGCATAATAGAATAATGACTCTGGGACAGGGAGATAACTTCAATTTTGTTACCATGGCATAGAAACATTGTTTACTTGTATACCTAATTTATGGGAAATAGACAAAGTTAGAGAATTTTTAACAGTGAATAGATGTTGTGACAATAAGAAAATTCAATTAATATGTAGTCTTTTGGAGATTATTTTAGAAAATAATGTCTGTGTATTTGAAAATGAATTTTATTTGCAAAAAGGTTGGTGTAGCTATGGGCATTGCATGTGCAAATAGCTATGCCAACTTGGCATTGGTGTGCTGGGAACAACTTTCTATATTTACTGATAGTAACCCCTTTTTTGCACAAGTGTTGTGTACGTCCATTTTGTTGATGATGTTTTTATGTTATGGAACAGAAATGACAATGAACTTAAGAATTTTATAGATTATTTGCATAGTACTACTGAGTTTTTAAGATTTACTTTTAATAGCTCAGACTTAGAAATTGACTTTCTTGATGTTAAAGTCAGAAAATCTGATTGTAATGAAATTATTAGTAGCATTTACCAAAAACCTACTAGGAAGAATGCATTATTACACAAAACAAGTATGCATCCTAGGCATATTCCTAGAAATACACTGAAAGGACAGGTATTTAGAGTTCTACGCCTACATAATAAGAACGATGATGCCAAAGCAACCCTTGCAAATTTGAAGTTAGAGTTTTTAGATAGGGCCTATGCGACAGGAGAGATAGACAAGACTATCACTGAATCATGGAAATTAAGAAATAGCAGATGCAGACCTTATTTTATAACTATGACAGATAGAGAAGACAGAAATACTCATACTTCAGACACTAATCATTTTCGAGCAGTTTTTCAATACTTTAGCAATGTTAATGAATATACGAAGATTATAAAGAGAAATTGGCATTTACTTCAAGAAGTACCAGAGTTGACTAATATAATCAGTGAAACTCCGTTATTTTCTTTCAGGAATAACAAGTCTTTAAAACAACATTTATGTTATAGAACAGAACCTAATAGATTTGATTTTTATACACGTGTTGGTACTTTTCCATGCAGACGTTCTACTGCATATAAATATATTTATAGCAACAAGACATTTTTTCATCCTCTATGTAAATTTACTATAACCCGTTATAGCTATGCTGATTGTAGGACTGCTAATGTTGTGTTTTTGTTTCTGTCAAAAATGTTTTGCATATTATGTAGGAAAAACTAATAGGGTCCTGAAAGACAGGATCCTTGAGCATGTTAGAGATATAAATAATTGTAAGGAGACAAGTGCACTGGCAAATCATGTTAGAAAAACTGATTCGTCTCATACTTTCAAGTTTTTTGTTATTCAACATGTCCTCTCAAATATACGGGGAGGTGACTTATAAAATACTACAGAAAGCATAGAACAAAAATGGATTCTTAAATTGAATGCTGAGAAATATCCTGGCTTGAATGGAAATAGTTCCTTAAAACCTTTTTTAAAAGCCAGACCATTGAAGCACTAGAATTATTATATTATTATATTTCTTTAAGTATTTTAACTAAGTCTTTTATATATATTTATAGTGATGTTTTAATCATTTATTAGTATATTAATGCATATTTATTTATGTTTTTATACATATTTCCATTTACATATTTAATGTTACACATTTATAAGCATTGGAACATGTGACTGTTGGATTGTCAGCTGACTTTATTGCATCTTCTATATAAACTTTACTATGTTAAACTACTGTGTCTGATGAAGCAACTAGTGTAGTTGTGAAAGCGCTATTTTTATTTTTTCTATTTTTGGATTGAATAAACGCATGTTTGTGTGCTAACTTGGTGCATTTTATTTTAATTTACATATTAAGGACCTGTTGCCTAGTGATAGCAGGTGGAGTTATATTTGATGTTATTTCCTGATGAGAGGTTGAGGATGAGAGAGGGATAAATATCAGCCAGTAGGTTTGCTATATCTTCTGGTTTTCATTTACAATGAGCTCTGCACACAATTTTGTATGGCCTTTGAGGTTGCAGATATAACTAAAGAATGCCTTGTAGATGTCCTTGGCCTGGGAGGACAAATTTACTTCAAGTTTGGCTTTGGTAGATTTTATTTGCCCTCTGAGTTGTTTGTTTAGTTTGATCAGAGTGCTTTTATCCTACTGGGTGCTTCTCTTCCTAATTTTGCCATAATTTTCTTCCTTCTGTTTTACAGCCTATTGATTTAGTGATTCCACCAGGGTGGCTTGTTTTTTTTTTTGTTTTTTTTCAATTAGTTTTGTACATCTTCCTGGTTGGTACAGCTGTCTCTGTGTAGCCATTAACATGCATATACAGAGATTCTCTGAACAGTTCTGCATAGGCAGTAGTGTTCTCAGGGTTTATGGGGGCTTGCAATTTTGCCAGGTTATCACTTAATAGCAGGAAGTTGGCCTTAGAGTAGTTCCTGAATATTCCAGGTTTAGTAGGGGGTCCTAGTTTTATTTTTACTTCAAAGGAGACCATTTTGTGGTCTGATCTTACCAGGGTAGACATTACAATAGGGGTGTGCAGCACTCTCCCATATTAGTGAGGAACAGATCCAGTATGCTTGCACCCCTAATTGATGCATTGAAAATCTGGTCCAGGGAGTTTGTTTTTACAAAATCCAAGAATCTCTGTGTCTGTACGTTTGGTGTCGTATAGGACTCCCGGTTAAAAGTGGGGTAATTAAAGTCACTCCCACACAGCAGCTAGTACGGCTGATGCAAATGGCCAAACAGCCACATATGAAGATTAGTAAAAAGGCCAGCACCACAAGGATGCAAATAGTTAACCACAATTTATTCCATTACAATTCAAATTCAGACCAGTTTTGGCATCTAGCCTTCATCAGTGATAGCAAATAAAATGAACCAAATGCTTTAAATACTCTCAATACAAACACATTTCCTGTGACAACACTTCCCCACATAACCAAATAGAATAAAATATTTAATATATTATTTTAATTTTACATTACATTTTATCATTGAGACCTGGTGCAAAGAGCCCCCCCCCCCCACACACACACACACAATTTTATAATCCATTTTTTCCTTGTAATTCAAAATCGAGTGCCACCCTGTTTTGAATTGTTTATTTCCCATAACTTTATCAATAAGGATCAAATGGTGGAAATTGAAAAAAGGTAATTGTGAGGTGGATTTCAGGGATGAGTTAAGACAGGCACTGGGTGGCAGTGAAGAGTTACCAAATAGCTGGGTAACTACAGCAGAGCTAGTAAGGGAGATGGCTAGAAAGGTGCTTGGTATGACATCTGGACAGAGGAAGGGCGACAAGGAGACATAGTGGTGAAATGAGGAAGTACAGGAGATTATTCAGAGAAAGAGGTTGGCAAAGAAGAAGTGGGATTGTCAGAGAGATGAAATAAGTAGACAGGAGTATAAGGAGATGAGTTGCATGGCAAAGAGAGAGGTGGCGAAGGCTAAGGATACGTCATATGAAGAGTTGTATAAAAGGTTGGACACTAAGGAGGGAGAAAAGGACCTGTACCGATTGGCTAGACAGAGGGACCGAGCTAGTAAAGATGTGCAGCAGGTAAGGGTGATAAAGGATAATGAGGGAGACATACTCACAAGTGAGGAGAGTGTGCTGAGCAGATGAAAGAGTACTTTGAGGGGCTGATGAATGAAGAGAATAAGAGGGAGAGAAGGTTGGATGATGTGTGGATAATGAATCATGAAGTGCAATGGATTAGCAAGGAGGAAGTAAGGATAGCTATGAAGATGGTGAAGAACAGAAAGGCTGTTGGTCCAGATGACATACCTGTGGAAGCATTGAGGTGTTTAGGTGAAATGGCAGTGGAGTTTTTAACCAGATTGTTTAATGAAATCTTGGAAAGTGAGAGGATGCCTGAGGAATGGAGAAAAAGTGTTTTGGTACTGATTTTTAAGAATAAGGGTGATGTGCAGAGCTGTGGTAGCTACAGAGGGATTAAACTGATCAGTCACAGCATGAAGTTATGGGAAAGAGTAGTGGAAGCTAGGTTAAAAAGGGACGTGATGATTAGTGATCAGCAGTACGGTTTCATGCTAGGAAAGAGCACTCCAGATGCGATGTTTGCTCTGAGAGTGTTGATGGAAAAGTACAGAGAAGGTCAGGAGTTGCATTGTGTTTTTGTAGACTTAGAGAAAGCATATGATAGGGTGCCTAGAGAGGAGTTGTGGTATTTTTGAGGAAGTCGGGAGTGTCAGAGAAGTATGTAAGAGTGGTACAGGATATGTACGAGGGTAGTATGACAGCAGTGAGGTCTGCATTGGGAGTGATGGATGCGTTTAAGGTGGAGGTTGGGTTATGTCAAGGATCAGCTCTTAGCCCTTTCTTATTTGCAATGGTGATGGACAGGTTGACAGACTAGGTCAGACAGGAGTCCCCGTGGACTATGATGCTTGCAGATGACATTGTGATCTGTAGTGAGAGTAGGAAACAGGTGGAGGAGACCCTGGAGAGATGGAGATATGCTCTAGAGAGAAGAGGAATGAAGGTCAGCAGGACTAAGACAGAATATATGTGTGTGAATGAGAGGGAGGATAGAGGAATGGTGAGGATGCAAGGAATAGAGGTGGCAAAGGTGGATGAGTTTAAATACTTGGGATCAACAGTTCAGAGTAACGGTGAGTGTGGAAGAGAGGTGAAGAAGAGAGTACAGGCAGGATGGAGTGGGTAGAGCAGAGTGTGAGGAGTGATTTGTGACAGACGAGTACCAGTAAGAATGAAAGGAAGGTCTACAAGAGGGTAGTGAGACCAGCTATGTTATATGGGTTGGAGACAGTGGCATTGACTAAAAGGCAGGAGTTAGAGCTGGATGTGGCAGAGTTAAAGATGTTAAGATTTGCACTGGGTGTGACGAGGATGGACAGGATTAGGAATAAGTATATTAGAGGGTAAGCCCAGGTTGGAAGGTTTGGAGACAAAGCCAGAGAGGCAAGATTACATTGGTTTGGACATGTGCTGAGGAGGGATGCTGAGTATATTGGGAAAAATATGCTAAGGATGAAGCTACCAGGTAACAGGAAAAGAGGAAGGCCTAAGATAAGGTTTATGGATGTGGTGAGAGAGGACATGCAGGTGGTTGATGTGACACAACAAGATGCAGAGGACAGGAAGAAATGGAAACATATGATCCGCTGTAGCAACCACTAACGGGAACAGCTGAAAGAAGTTGATAAATATAAAGTTTGCAGAATTATAAAGCTGGCAGTGTCTATAAAGTGCATTTTTTTTATTATTAGGTATGTCACTGAAATGCTCCAACATATGATATCATAATGACCTGGAGGTCTGCCCCACATAGAAAGCAGAACAGGTACAACTAGCCATATACTCCACCCAATCTGACCCACAATTGGCATAAAAATGCATATCAAAAATTTGGCCCGTATTCTTACTGGTGAATGATTGAGGTTTTGGAGTGCCCATCGTTTGGTTCAGTGTATTAAGTGGTTTGTTTTTCAACAGATCCAACTGATTTAATAGCTATTAGATGTATGTGATTTTTTACCATATCATTTGGCAGCATAAAGAGCCGTTGGTTTGGTTATATTTGCTAACATTGATTTTTTGGGCCTGGGGTTCTATGAAGTGATTATAAGATTTGGATGGTACAACGAGGCTGATTTACATCCAATTTTTTCTGCTGAGGTGGATTTTGGATGAAAGGATAACCGCCAGTCTTGAGTGAGCTTATATGGCATTGGCGTTCTACTGGGTGAACAGAGAAGGTCATATCGAAACATGAAAGAACCGGGATTTGTTTTTTGAATGTTTTCTGACTCATTTTTTGGCATATCCTTTGTGTTTAGGATATTATAGTGGATATATGGACAACTATCTTTTGAGTTGGACATATATGCAGGCTGTGAGGGAGCAAATGGTGAAGCAGAAAGCATGCAAAATATAGAAGACCGGGACTTGGTTCTTGGCATTTTTGTGAAGTATTTCAGGTTTACTTTTTTGATAAATGCTCATAAAATAGATTTGTGAAAGACATTTGCCTGTTTTGTAAGCAGTATGGACATATATGGACATACATGTGGGCCACGAGTGGTGAGAAGCTTGTGAAACAGCAGGAGAGAGACTCTATGCTTATCTCACATTTGGAACTGATTGGAAGTATACATTTCACTTTATATTGTACATATTTTGCAATTGCAGAAATTTGTAATTGGTCTATGGGGATGTGGAGGTAATAATGTTCTTTAAATATGTTGGGGTTTACTGACATACATCTTTTACTATTACAACTGAGAATTTGAGGGATTATATTGGAATATTAAGGGGTCTTGCAAAATCCAAGTTTATGAGGGCAACTTTATATATATGATTATTCTTTTAAAATGTGCTAATGTTTCAAGCCTTTATTCAGGCTTGTGGTTGAAGAGGATGGTCCATAGCCCTTACTATTGTAAAACATTCATGTGTGTCATTACAACATTATTCCATGATTATTAGTTCACTAGGATGATATTAAGCAGCATATAATAAGATATTGGGTTAACCACTGAAAAATCATTTTATACTTCTGAAATATTTGAGTGCATTGTATATGGCATGATATTCAAAAGGATAGATACTTTTGGATGGTATCTGTGAACTAAGGAGGTATTAGCGGTAATAATTTTCATCATGGTATTATATGCTCCTTAACATATGAATCCATATGTTTGCAGTTAAAACACTATAAGTGAATTATATTGAAGTATATAAAACATTTTAAGATTTTTGGTTTTGGTGAATGACATCAAGCTTATACACAAGCTTGGATGTTTGCTATGCATCTAATCATTTTCAAATGGCTAGGAAATTCTAAAACATTGGGCTAGTAGTTCTCTAGGGTGCCTATGTAATATTTCTGGTGTGGTTTGGTTTTGATAACTGTACTTATGACACACTATGGGTTGTGAAGTTATGCCCTTATGAATATAAACTGAATTTTAGGTATATATTCAATTTATTAGGCACAGTCTTATTCTGACAACTGTTTATGTGATACACTATTGGCCTCTTTGAACTTGGATTAGATTATAAATATAGCATATCACACATATGACTGATATTTGGGCATGAATCACAAAGGGCCAAGGGCTATAAGAATGGGGTGAAATGTTTAACTTTAGTTAATTAGAGTACATTTGGAATTTTCTTTTTTGGATTTGTATTACATATGGGGAATGTTTTTCTGATTATTGAAATTATCCTTTCAGTGTCTCATTCTTTGTTATATATTAATAATTCTTCTGGGGCTTATGGGGTGTCATCTGACTAAGAGCCTTTCTGGATTTGAGCAAAATTTTCATTATCAGCTATTAGTGTGAGCCCTGGGATTTTGCTTGAAGGGTTGATGCGTGTGGCTGAATCCTGGAAGTTTTGTGATTACTGTCCCATTTCCATTTTTTATGCTAACCCACTGTGGATTCTTATGCGAGTTGGGGGCTTATTGTCATGGATCTTTATAACATACTGCAGGACCTTTGTGCTAATCTGGATGATATAAAAGTATTTGGCTTGAAATTGAAAGGTGATGGTACAACAGAGGATGGCCAGGTGGATCCAGTTGATGGCTGCAACTTGCTGTTTAATCAACTAGGTAAAAATATGAAAACATTATGAGTAAACATTTGGCACTTGAAATTGTTTAAGGCGTATCACAGTAAAAATATTACACCAAGAGGGTTGACAGTTTAAGTTCAACCATTGGTGGGCAAATTAGATGACATTCTTGTCAGAGAATGGAATGTGGCACAGCAGAAGGCATCTATGGCCTTTGTAAATATATTGACATCTTATTATGAAAGGATTATTGAGGAGACTATCAATGAGGTGAAGCGATTATGTGAGGAGGTGAAATCCTTTGAGGGACAGCCACACTATGTTAACAACTTGAGCAAACTCTCAAGGGTACTTTTAACCTTTTACAATGAAATAAAATGAAAAAATTGTGCAAATTTACTAGGGATATGGAAGACTATGACAGGGGAAGGCCCTTTCAGTCACAGAAGAGTGTCAGATTTTCTGAAGGGAACAGATATGGAACAAACACCAGGAAAAAGAGGCCTCGTTCCATTCTTAAAAAATCTGGACAGGGATTTAGTACTTTGGGGGATGAGTCCTCGGCTACTGAGACAGATAGCATATATCTTAGTGATTCTCGAGAGACAGATAGCATATATCTTAGTGATTCTCCAGATTCAAAAAAGGGATGGGGTCAAGATCACCCTTTAGGGCTAGGACACACATAGGGGGATGCAAGCACAAGGGTAGACATGATAGAAAATTTGCTACAATCAATGGTGAAGTGAACATTGAATGTAACAATGTGCATAACATTTCTAAGTACACCTTGTCTACTCAACAGGAACAACTATTGAATAAAGGTTTAAACTATATACCTGTTTTTTTTTTTTTGTTGATGAAAATGTTTTTGTTATTGATATAACAGCATTTTGTAGGAAATTAAATCTCAAATTATTTTTTGGTACACAGGAGATTTCTCAAAGACCTACTGAGTTCCGTTTTCACAAATCTAGTTTTATTCCCGCCATGAACAAATCTGTGGCCATTTTTCAACAGGCTGTACTGAAGTATTTACATTTTAAGCTATGCTCCTCTCAGGTGTTGGGACATAATTTATCTCAAGGTGAACAACAAGCACTTAAGGGGCTTCAAGAAAACACTGATATTACCATTCTACCAGCGGATAAGGGTGGGACGGTGGTGGTCATGGATTCCAGTTATTACTGGGCTGAGGGAAACAGACAACTTGCTAACTCGCAGCATTACATGAACATGCCAGTTGACCCCACCCCTAATTTTAAACAAAAGATAGATTCATTTTTAGAGAAAGCAGTGGAAAATGGTATCATTAGTGAATCAGTTAGACAACACCTTATGGTAAAGGAGCCTGGCAAACGATATTTATTTCTTTTGCCCCAAATTCATAAAGACTTGAATCAGCCTCCTGGTAGAACCATTGTTTTGGGAACTGGATCTCTCAAGGAACCCTTATCAGTGTTTCTAACTGAGTATTTACAACCTTTGCTGCCATATGTTAGGGCCAGAATTAAGGATACAACAGAATTTCTGCAGATAGCGTCTGAATCACAATTAGACCCTCAACTCCTGAGAGACTTGCTTGGCTACAAACATCTGCATTACAAGCTGAAGCTAAGTGAAACTTGCAGTAGTGAATTGTAGTATTTTGTTAAGTACAAACTTGCAGTTTTAAAAGTACTGTATTTTAATTTTTTTCTGTTTCCTAATTGTGTGTTTCTGAACAGTGTGCTGTGTGTCTCTCTCTCTCTGCAGTTGGTAGCTCTGGAATTGCCCACCCCTCCTGTAAGTCTGTATTAGAACACACCTCCTGGGTCCATCTCATTTGCTCACTTAATTGAGTACAGTGAGATCATATTCTGAGTCTAGTGTTCATACAGAGAGAAGATTTGAGAAGGCCAGTCCACTTAGGTTCTTCCTTCCTCTCTTGTTGCACTTAAAAAAAATGTTTGCACTTTATTCATTTGCTTTGCTGTAGATGTGTTTCCTCCTACTCTAGTTTGCTTTTCTTAAAAGTACTCAATTTTATTTATTCTGCTGCAATTATTACTGCTTGGTTGTAGCCTGATTGAATTGTGACTGTTATTCTAAGTCTTTTGGTTTAAGCACTTGGGCTTCATACAGGCTGTTTTACATTAAGAAGGTTTGTGGTCTGCACTTTTGTGGCAGGACAGGTAGCTTACATCCTTCTAAGCTGGGAATTGCTGATTGAAGGCCCAGTGTCTGCTATTCTAAAAGTGTATTAGTTCTGGCTTAAGCACTTGGGCTTCAGGCCAGTTATTCTACATTAAGAAGGTTTGTGGTCTGCACTCTTGTGGGAGGAGAGGCTGGATTCTGCCCTTCTGAGCTGGGAATTTCTGGTCACAGGCTTATAGTGACTGCTTATTTGAACTGTTTCTTTCTGAGATTGGTGCACCTTGTTGCTGTAGCATAGACCAGAATCAGGCCTGCTGAATCTAGCTTTGTTTGTATAACTCGAGGCACTGATCTAGGCCATCTTTGTTTGGAGAAGGTTCCCCTGCATCCTAGTAAGCAGGGGTGTGCAGTTAGAATTTGTCTGATTGAAGACTGCTGGAACAGGGCTCAGTTTTGAGCTTTTTTCTGGTTAATTGGGTAACTTGTTTAAATCAGTTTGTTTATGTTCTATTGTTTTAGATATCTCTCTCTCTCTCTCTCTCTATATATATATATATATATATATATATATATATATATATATATATATATATATATATATATATAAATGCACTTTATTCATCTGCTTTTACTGTATTTGTGTTTCTTCCTACATTATTACTGGGGGCATTGACTACAACTCTGATCTGTGATATATAACAATAATTATCCTTTTTCTGTGCTTTTAAACTGTTTTTTTTTAGTGTATCTGCTTTATTTTCTGAAAAAAAAAATATATATATATATGTATATATATATATATATATATATATATATATATATATATATATACTTGTTTCCTGCCTTTCTAAGCTAGTATAGTCCAGTTTTCAGGTTAGTGATGAATTCAGGGCTGTGTTACAAATCTCTGTGTTTGCCCATACCTTACTTGGGTGGAAGGAAGTTTCTCTGTTCACCTGTGAGAGAGGGGAGCTTTGAGCAGCCTATCTGTCCCTGGAGAAGTGGTTTCAGCCCAGAAATTAGTAGTTTATTGGCCATTTTGGGCTAATTTCTATCTCTTTCGTTTCCCTGCTATAAATACCACGTTTGCCCGTTTTTGCACGCCAGGCAGCATCAGTTAGCTAGGGTAAAAATATTCCCGGCTCCGCAAACTCTTCTCTTCAATTTTTCCCTTGGAACTAGACAAACTTTCAACTTAAGCATTCAAGCCTTTCATTTCTCATCCCGGCATTTGCTCAAAACTTATAGCAAGCACTTATAAACCCTAGCACTAGACCTTCCTGTACTGTACAGAAAGACAAGGCTCTCTATTCAACCGTACCAGCCATCCAGTAAAACAGTTCACTGTACCTATCCAGGCATGTCCAAAGGGCAGTTTCAGGTGTACTCTCCAGTCCAACTGGTGAATCTGGGCATTTTGAGGCAATGTTACAACTGCCTCATGTACACAGACAACCCCCTACTCCTACCACCAAACACTAATACATGTGAGAGATACAGTTATACAGCCAAACTAGAGGCTAAGCTCTCTCAACCTAAGACTGGATCAGACAGTCAAGAGGAGAAGGGAAATACTTGCATAACACCACCAGTCTTACATAGACCCATTAAGCCAGCACCGGCAAAAAACACACATAAATACACGAAAACATACTCAGAGGCTCTAAATAAAATCTGCTAAACCAACAGAGACCTCAAAAGCAAACATCCACGCAACCTCCACCCCCCCCCAACACAAACCATGAAACACATACTTCACAAAACCAGTGTGCCATGTGATCACAGCCCTTAAGACAAAATAACATACCCAACATACTAGTAATAGGTGACTCTACAGTCAGGCACACTGACGTCCCACTCACTAGGCTGAATAAGGAGAAGGTTACTGTTAGCTGCCTGTCGGGTGCCAGGATCCACCACATAATACAAGCACTCAGGTCACTCCAGAACAAGCACAAATATGACTCTGTCATTGTCCATGTTGGTGTGAATGACCTGAGCCATACCTCCCTGGACTCATGAAAAGAGACAGGGAAGAGCTCTCTGATCATGTAGCCCAGGCCGGTATGACCCTGACCATGAGCAGCATCCTGCCCTCACCAAGAATGATACCATGGTATAAAGAAAAAAATTCTCGATTTCAACAATTGGCTAAGTTTCTGGTGTCATTCAAAGGGGATCCAGTGTCTGTCTGCATGGGATGAAATGCTCGACAAGCCACGCTGCTTCACTAGAGATGGCTTGCAGCTGTCACCCTTAGACTTTCGAATACTTGCCAAGGCACTTGCCACCCCCATAGTGACTTTTTTAGGCAAGTTTGAAAAGACAAATCCACCGCCGTAAATAGCACAAGTAACAAAAAACTGAGGGTAATGGTACTCAATGCCAGAAGTCTAAACCTCAAAATGTACACACTCGAGGCACTCCTCAGTATGGAGAAAATCGATATATGTGCAGTAACAGAAAGCTGGTTTAAGGCTCCAGAGAGCACACCAGCACTACCAGGTTACAACTCATACCATACATTTCGACCACAGAACCCGGACCGAAATACAAAAGGCAGGGGCGTATACATATTCATCAAGGAAACCCACACCTCCAGGTTAGTGGCACATCACGATGCATCAGAGATCATCCACGTGCAACTAACAATGAGCAAAACTACAATTCAAATTGTAGCTTGCTATAGATCACCCACCATGTCCCAGGACCCCAATTCCATGTTTCTGGAAACACTGGGAAACATAAAGATCCTACCAAACACCCTAATATTGGGTGATTTCAATTACCCAAACATTAACTGGGAGAACTACTCAAGTACTAACTCCCTTGCCCAACTTTTCCTAGAATTTATAAACTCAAACGCCCTGGTTCATCTGATTAACACTCCCACCAGAGGTGACAAAATATTGGACCTGGTCATCACCAACATGGGCGACCAGTGTTCCATACCAGAGGTCAACCCCTCGCTGGTTAGATCTGACCATAAACAAATCACTTTAGATATCCATATTCCACCCCCTCCCCCAGACAAGAAAGCCACCATGAAAAACTTTTCAAAAGCAAACTTCACGTTACTTAAGACCGAGGTGGAAAGTTTCAAAGCCCCCATGCTGAAGGATAACACTGTCCAAGCTGCAAAATCCTTTACTAATGCATTCTATGGGCAGCTACAAGAATGCATGGATCGTGCCATCCCAAGCAAAACCAAGACTCACTCCTCCAAGAAAAGGAAACCAGTCTGCTGGACTCCTGCCATAAACAAGCTATACAATAGAAGGAGGAAACTAGTACAGAAAAGAGTAAAATCCCAAGAAGGGAAGACATCCCTGATCAGTATCAGCAAGAAACTATGATCCCTCATAAAATCATCCAAGGCGAGCTTTGAAAGAAAAATTGCCAAGGACTCCAAAGATAACCACAAGGCATTCTTTAGCTATGTCAAGAATCTAAGTGGCAATGCTCAGATCTGCTCAGAGTTGGTTCAGAATGGCACAAAATATACTGAACCAACTGATATCACCAACATCCTGGCAGACAGGTTCAGCGCAAACTTCACCCCCATCTCACCCCCAAAAGGACCCATAACCATACCAGAAGAATGTAGAGTCCCTGAAATCACAGACACTCAGGTTAAAACAGCCCTCTCCAAAGCCAAAAACTCAGCATCAATGGGACCGGACAGTGTCCCTGGCTGCATCCTACACGAGCTCAAAGACGAACTAACCCCCTCACCTAAACACACTGTTCAACCTCAGCCTCTCCACAGGCTATATACCCATACAGTGGTGCACAGCAACGGTTATCTCGCTCCACAAAGGTGGAGCCACAACAGACCCTGGGAACTATCACCCTATAAGCCTGACTAGCTTGGTCTGCAAGGCTATCCAGTGCATCATCATGGAACTCATTAACAGAGACATTGGGAACCTCCAAACACTGGACCCTACCCAGTTTGGCTTAGTTAAGGGCAGATCATGCCTCCTAAACCTGGTGGATTTCTTTGAGACAGTTACCAAGGCTATAGACGAGGGAAAGGTGGTACATACAGCCTACCTATACCTCGCTAAGGCCTTTGACACCATTCCCCATTCTGGTTTTATAGACAAGCTCACAAGCCTGAACATAAACCCCTATGTCACAAGATGGGTTGCCAACTGGCTCACTGACAGAACCCACATGGGGACAGTTGCAGGAGCTAGGTTTATCTCTAAACCGGTTACAAGTGGTGTTCCCTATGGCTCGGTCCTGGCACCCCTCCTATTCGGCATATACCTCTCAGAGGTACAGGCAAGCACAGGATGACTATGGCTGACCAGGTTCGCAGATGACTGTAAAATAGGGGCTATAATTGACTCTCCAGCTGACACAGACATCCTCCAAAAGGGTCTCACTGAGACGGATACCTGGTGTCAAAATCATGGCCTCAAGCTAAATGCCAAAAAGTGCATAGTCATCCCCTTTGGAAAAAAAACAAATTACTCACAAACTACAACATAGGTGGCAGTCCCATAAATAGGGAAGACATAATAATGGATCTGGGGACCCAAGTAGATAGTAATCTTACCTTTGATAATCAAATTGCCAAAGTGGTTAGAAAATCCTTCTATGTGGCCCACCTAATCACAAAAGGGTTTGCATCCAGATCAAAAGAGGTCATTGTGCCCCTCTACTCATCACTCATCAGACCCATATTAGAGTGCAATGCCCCATTTGGGATGTGCCTTACAAGACACCTGCAACAGCTGGAAAGACCACAGGAGTACCTCACCAAGAGGATCAGTGGCCTCAAACAGATGCCTTATGCAGCTCAACTGAAGAAACTCCAGTTGTACTCGGTTGCATACCGCCTACTCAGAGGTGATCTCTGCCTGACATACAAGGCCATGTCCAACCCAGAATTGATGGACATGCTCCACCTAAAGAAAACCTTATCCTCTCGAGCCACATACTCTAGGGATCTAAACCTTACCACAACAATAAATATGACGTGCTGGATGGATAGATTCCTATCCCAGAAACTTCCCATGCTTTGGAACAAGATCCCAATCTACATTAGGCAGAGCTCCTCACTAACACTCTTCAAAAGAAACCTTGACGAGTGGATGGGAAACAGAAAGTTTACCTCGGGGATCACTTCAGTGGTTCTGCTGGACAGAGGGACAGGGAACTAATCTAAGGGGACGGCTAAATCCAACACATTCTGGCTAGGCTTATAAATGCCTTCAGGCAGATAGCCTAGTACCCACCTATGAATCTATGAACCTATGTGTACTTTGGATGTAAAGTCCCTCTATACCAGTATTCCACATTGGGCGGGTTTACAAGCCTTCGAATACTGGTTATATAGGATAGAACTTTACTCTCCAGGATTTAATATGTTGCTTATATGCTTGGCTGAACATGTCCTGATTAAGAATGTCTTCTATTTCAAAGGAGAATGTTATTGGCAAACCCAAGGTACGGCTATTGGGGGTATCTTTTGCTCCCATATATGCCAACCTGTTTATGGGCTATATAGAACAAATTATTTATAATGATTCCCATAACATCTTCCTTTCAGAAATCGATATATGGAGTTGGTGCATATCAGTTCTAGTGGTATGGAGGTGTAGGGAAGGGACTTCACACCTGCAAAACAGCTTTTTCTGTGTGATTTTTTTTCTTCTGAATACTTTTTGAATTTGGAAACTTTATACTTGTCTGGAAGTCATTATTACTGGGTAACCTTGAGTTTAGAGAAGTATAACTTATTGGAGTCACGTCTTTAATCAAAAGTTAATAAAGTAACACATTAGCAAAGTCTCTTCTCAGCAGTCTATTGCTTTCAGTTATTTCATTGAAATTATTCTAAATGAAACATTAAAGTATATTATACAACTAAAAACCTGCATCTTGCATGTTGGAAATCCATCCCAAGTTCCAGTGCTGAAGCCCCCCCAATACACACATCCTCCTTCTTATTCTTAATAACACCAAGACTGCAAAACCACACTAAAGAGAAAATACTTCTTCTGTGAGTCTTTATGATTTCTAGTTATAAATTAATACTCGTTTGTGAATTAAGCCTGCCATGCAAAGGGGTGGAGGGGGTCCACATTTCTTACAAAATCACTCTCCAGTATTTTACGTGTCCATGTGTGGCCAGAGATTTTCTCCTACTATCAAGTTGTTTTTGCCACACATAGATAAATATGGTCTTCACTGGAGTGTCATTTTGTTAAGGAGTTGTCAATGAAGTAAGGTCTGACGACCTAAAACTATGGTACACTCTAGTAGACCTGAGTCATACACACACACACAGTATGAAAAAAACAAGAACAAAGTTAGTCGAGCATCATAAGTCTTTATAGTGAGAGAAAGGCATGTGTTTAAGTAATATTAAGTGTGGAAAACAAATTCCAGGTCAATACAAGGAAGGCAGGGAATCATATAGTGCTACAAGAAGAAGGGTGCAGAATACAAGCCATATTAATAAGTACTAAAATGCAAACAGTGGGAGTGAGTGTGAATACAACCCATATTAACAACTACCAAAGTGCAACCAGTGGGAGTGAGTGTGATCACATGTGATAGAAGCATACCTCTCAACCTCCTAGAGCAAAAAATCCTGGACAGAGCCTAAAATGATGGGGGGACAAATAGGGACAGATTTTAAATATTGCTCTTACAAATTAGATAGTTAATAGAATAATAGGTTTTGCATTAATATGAATTTTCTGAAGGATTCAAATGTTTGTCATTATTTAATTACTTCAATCCTCATGTATTTGCCAGAAAAGTACAGATTTTAGGAGGAACACACCAAAAATATAAGGTAAAAATCTGGACATTCTGCGAAAATCTGTACAGTTGAGTGGTATGGATAGAAGACAGATAACCAGCTTACTAGAGCAGGTAGTGGGGATGAAATATTTGAGTAAAATTATGTTAGAAAGAAGAAAATGAGTAGTGGTGTAAAAGAATTTGTGAGACATGATGAGATCTTGATCTGAAATAATTCCTAAGTAAATGCATGGTATAAAATTCTCAGTGCAATGGATACATAATTATCATAATCATAATCAACTCTTCAAACAACTGAAATGTTAATGTCTACAAGTGAAGCCCTTCTTTCTGTACTCCAAGTAAACGGCTGTTTATTTTCCTGTACATGGACATGTAAAGTCAGCATTTTTGAGTTCTCTTACTTTATTATTAAAATAAAGATTTCAGTAAATCTTCTAAAACCTGTCATAGTTTTGTGAGAGATGGACTAAACGTAGAATTAAGTACCATTCATTCTTCTCCCAAATTCCTCTGCCCAGTCAACTGCAATATCAGTAATCACTTCAAAACACAACATGGGGATTTAGAAGCCATGTAGCTGAAGCACTCTTATGTCCTTAAGGGGTCACGTGTGTATATCCCCTGGCCTTCACTACATGATGTTAAGGATTTGCACAGTGGAAACTCTAGACTGGCTCAGTCTTTCCTGCAGTTTTTATTTTATTTATGTGTTAGTTTGTTTGTTTATTTTGTTTCTAAATGGTTTGTATGTGTGACCATTCTACTCTTTCGTTTGGCTGATAGAATCAAAAATGGGGATAATGAACATCTGTATGGATAAAGCCTACTTTTCCTCAATTTTGTCTTGGAAATATTTGCAACTGCAACTGTGTTTCATATGTAATATTGTAAGGAAGGTCTGCCATACATGTATCTTTTTTCTCTTTTCAAGGAAAAATTGTCTTATAGGAGATTATTAACCATCACTGAGGCTTAGGGATTAATGTATAACATATGACTTCTGAATGGCTTGACATGTTAAACAAGACTTCTCTTAAATGCATCCATAAATGTTCTCTAAGAATACGAACAGATGTGTTCTATTGCCCAGACCAACTTGCAGTGCAGGTGTGTCTAATCTTATAGGACATTTAAAACTGAAAGTAGACTTAAAATGTGACCGGTAGAAAACAGAATTAACAAAAATAGTCAATAAATATTTAAACATCTGTATATACCCAGAATAAATGCACACAGAGTGAGCACTTGTGTACATAGGTGCCTCAGCAGATTGCACAGTAAATCAAGCAACGTCTTTTTAATATCTTGAATTTAAAAAATAATTAGTCAGTTATTGCTTTAATGGTCTCATTTTCAGCACAGGCACAATCTCTGAAACCTCATTAAGCCCTGGGGAACCTTCGGCATTTAAACAGTAGCACTGCTTTAATTCTAACGTATTATAATTTCCCTTTCTAACAGAGCAAACAAAACAACATTGGTTACCAAAATGTACAAGCTTAAAATCTGTTCTTAGAGCAGCCTTTGCACATCATTAGCAATATTTGCTTTGTGTATAGCCTCCAGATGTTCACAGAGACATTCATGTGGTTCATACATGTTTTTTCCTATGCAGAGTATGTTACAGCTAGCGTAAATAACTATGTAAACAGCCACATCTAACATATAGTCTGCATAATGATTAGGAAATAGTTTGTAAGAAGATGACAAAAGGCATAAATGAGAACACATAACAACATGCATCACATTTGCCACAAGGAAGCATTTGTTTACCGTGCTGCTTTCTGTAAAACAGATAATATTTAAAGAGCTTTTATGGGTAAATTGAAGGACTTCTCTAACAATAACAGCAACATCTTTCTTCTATTAAATTCTTCACCTTTGGATATTTATTTGTTATAAGTATATGCATCTCTGGAAAAAATATATGCTAGTTTATTTTCTCTGTCTTCTTTCTAACTAATACTACAATTATCATTCAGATAGAAATGATGCATAGTATTTCATTGTGCCATTCCATCACTAGCTGCAAATGAATCCAGTTAATACTAAATTGATAAGTAATATATTAGCAGTTAACAGTTATTAATACATATTTGCTAAATATTGATCCATTTAAGACAAGCTTTGCAAACCTCAGCTTTCTCTTTTCACTCATTTTTCATGATAGGACCTTTACATCACAAAAAATATCAAAAGAAAAAATTATCATAAGGATCAAATAATTTAGCAAAAGTAAATGACTGAAAGCATGTTTAGCACCCCATACATTATTCTCTCAACAAAATGCATGGGAATAAAAAGAAAAAAAATGACCTCTCCATATCAAGCTTGGCAGACTTGAACACAGTGCCCTTTTTTCCTTTTAAAAACATGATTTCTTCAGAACCTGAGCATCATGAGCTCCATGTAGGTAAAACCCTAGAGTGTAGCTGCTTATAAGGGGACTTCTGGTATAGTGAACTCTCTAAAGAGTGCAACGCATTCCAGCAGGAAACCACAAGTGTGTGATGTCTTTTGTATTGCATTATGGGCATTGCACTGTGATTTTAGGAAGCAGGAAGTGACTATTAAGAGCACAAAAAAATCTTCTAACCCCTTGCTGCATGATGCCTTCAATTTCTGGCACTTAACCATTACATAATGGGTAATTCTAGAAAGACTGAGCCAGTAAGGGAAAATGACTAACAATGGTCCACCGATGGTGTGGTGTGGATCTCATTACATATTTTAATCAAGTGAGGAGTATGTTATCCTTGATCAATACACACCAAACTTTTTAAAATTATTATCAAGCCAAGCAACCCAGCCACCCAGTTCTCGGGTCTTGGAATTTGTATAGCAGCATGTAAAAAGTGATTATAGCAAAGGCTTTTGTTATTTCAAGAAGACCCATGTTGCGATGACAGCCATGTTGTTGTTCATAAGAATGCTATCAAAACTAGCAGATATTTTAATATGCTATATTAGAAGCCATGATGGTGGATTGATAGTAGGTTTTGCTTGAGCATGTGCTCAGTGGCTTGTCCTAGGCTATGTTTCATCAGTACTCTGTATGCCATCAAAACAAAGGAGATAAGCCAGCTGTTACCTGGATCATAGACTTCACTACCTTTTCACAGAAGCATCAGTAGGTCCCATTTCCGGTCTCCAGCTATACACTGAAAGGCTAAGAGTATGCAAACAGTAAGCAAAGATAGGAGCATTAAGATCTGTTTCAGTTTGTAGGAAGCTGGGGTGAAGCATATAGGTTCAAAGATTAATAAGCTGTTACTAGGCAGAAGAACATGTGTAACCAATTAACTACAAATTTCTCCACTTGTTACCCTTTTCCATATGAGATTGAGGGTCCAGAATTCAGATAAATTTACTGTTACCCATTAACACATTTAGTTCCTCTTTGAAGAGGGTTAAGCAGATGGATATAAATATAAATGGCAAATCTGTTCCAAATGAGAGAAATTCTTTGAGAGAGTATCTGCCCTATCAGCAGATACTGTTTATGTTGCTGCAGAGGTTTAGGTCTCTTGTGCAGGTATTTGCTATGTTAGCTGTTTTCAAACATGCAGAAGGTCATGTAGGATTGGTTCGCCTGGGGATACAAATTGTAAGCTAAGGAGAAGTCGCACCATAGGATTCTGTAGAAGACATAAAAGAGGGATAGAGGTTTAAGTGGTACTGCATAGCTCATAAAACTCAGGGCATTGATGTTTTTAATGAGGAAATGGTGGCATTTCTCAAGCTGCATCCTACATTTGGATGCATTCAAATTGAAGGGAGCATTATATTCTATTATAGGCCTAATAAAGGGAGATTAGAGAGGGGTGATAATATCTTCAGATGTAGAAAATATACACTTTCAACTGGCTGGGTAGAAGGATGTTCACATGAAATGAGATATATGATCGTCAAAGGAGAGAGTTCATTTTCTTCTAAACTGTTCTGGCCTCTGTGCTTGTTTTGTGGGAGATGTCATTGATATGGGGTGTTCATGCTTTTGAAACAGCACAGTACTACAGTTTGGAGCATTTAGCTTCAGACTACCATCCTGGCACCACAAGTGTATATGTGTTAGTGCCTCTTGGAGGATCTGAGAGTTTTCTGGAGGGATGATGACAGCTCCATGTTTGCAATTATTTGCATATTTATTCAGCCAAAGAACCTCAGAGAAGTAACTACAAAATAGGAGCAGCCCTAGTAGTGAACTCTGAGGCACTCCGCTAATAGCACATATTTTAAAGGAGAGCATTCCCTAATACGAATTGAATGGGTTCTGTCTTTGTGCCTGGTTGCTAACCAGCAGGTTCCAAAAGACTTTACATTTAGTTTGATTAATTTTTTGATATTGTCCCAGTACAGTATGGTATCAAAGGCTTTGTTCAGGTCAGACTAAGCTGTGTGTACTAATTTGCCCTCATCTAATACTTTAGTGGTATTTACAAAGAAGTCAACTAGATTAAGCAGGCAGGAGCTTCTTATCATAAACCCAGACTGGTTTGAGTCATGTGGTAGAAAGCTGACAATATCTTTATTTATGAATTCTACAATGAGGCATTCCATTGTGTTATATACCAGCCTAGTAAGGCTTATTGGGCTATACATTCCAGGTTCACTGGCAGGGCCACCATTGTGGAAGGGGAATGATAGCAAATATTCTCCATATCTCCGGCACAAAATCGGTTGAGAGACTAAGGATGAACAGATTCAGATATAAATTAGAGAGACAGTGGTTCACAATAGAAAGGATGTAGCCAATGCTATTATAAGGACACACAACTCTAGCTTTCTTATTCACAGAGAGTGCCTTTCTGATTTACTCTGAGGTGTTATTTGAAGTGGCTGTAGACATTATATTGTGCTGACATGTTGACTGTGTTCTTAAAGTCTGGTGGGTATTATTATTATTATCCAACAAAGAGCAAAGTAAATGTCCAGGTACCACAGTCAGAAAATGAATAATCCACTTTATTGTAAGTATCACAGGAGCAACCACGATAAGCGCGTTAGTCTTAGCCACAAGACTTCATCAGATACTCCTTCCATGTGTAATTAATCTTTTTATATAAAACACAATTATCATTAATTAAAATTTTAAAGAAACAGTATCAAAATATCACTTCATTTCATCCTAAAAATGTTGAATAAAACATAGAATGCACTTTAATCATGAAAAGTTGTTTTTGTAAATGAATGTATGAATAATATGTCATGTTCATATCAAATAAAAAACTTTTCCTAAAATGTTGTAGATGTTAAATACTATTTTAAACATAATGACCATAATAGTAAACCTCTGTATGCCCTGCTAAAATTCACACCAAAGATGCCTTCTGTGCTAGGACCGGTTTTACAGAGATGTATTCATTCAGTCCAGGGGGTATATTGGATTTCAACCTAAGTTGCCATTTCAGTTCTTTGTTAAGCAACATATTCCTTAACTCACCACCCCCCATGTAATTTCTAACTGTATCTATAATGCCAAATGTATATCCACTAAAGGACCCACATTGAATGGAATGTTTATACAAAACACTAGTCTCTTTTTTATTTTTGACATCATAGCAGTGTTCGTACATCCTATACTTAAATGCCCTCTCCATTTTACCCACATAGTATGCGGGGCATCCATTACATATGGCCAAATACACTAGCATCTTTGTATTACAATTACCTTTACAAAATTTTACCCTACTACCAAGCCCATTTTCCAACTGTACATAATTCTCCCTAAAGATGATAAAACATTGTTTACAACTACCACAGGGAACTGTAGCCTTTCCATCATAATTTCTTTGAGGTATACAAGACTGAAATATTCTTTTAAAATTAGTACCTGTCCTGAAAGAAAAGGTAGGTGCTTGACCAATAGTTTCAAACAGTTCCTTATTGGCTTTTAACATACTCCAATTGTCCCTAATTATTTGCATGAAAGGTTCAGAGAAACCGTTATACTCTATAACACATGCCTTTTCATATTTATTTCCAGTTAAAGTTTTTGTGTTAAACATACAATGTCTATTGACCTTGTTATTCTTTTCCTTATCTACCAAAGGCCTTCCTAAATGTGGTCTGTATTTTTGACCCCAACCCCTATACACTTCTCCCAATATCACATCAACAAAGGTGTCAGGTTATCCCCTTTCTACAAACATAGATTTCAATTTCCTAAATTCACTTTTTAGATCTTTGTATTCTGACGTCATACGAGCTATGCATACTGCTTGTCCTTTCACTAAGCTCCTTTTCATAAATATGGGGTGATTACTGGAAAAATGTAAATAGCTATTACACCAAGTGGTTTTCCTATATATCTTGGACTTAAACCCATTTTTGGTTTGAGTTATAGTAGTGTCCAAATAATTAATAGATGTCTTAGCCCATGTATATGTAAACCTAAAGAAGGGGGTACTTCCATTGATATACTGAACAAAGTTCTTCACACTGTCTTCATCTCCTTCCCATAATACAAAAATGTCATCCAAAAATCAAACATAAAGATGAATATTTTTCATAAAATCACTTTGAAATACAAATCTATTCTCCCATTCCAATACAACTAAATTCGCATAAACTGGTGCGCATGCTGCCCCCATTGCGACACCACTAATCTGCTGATAATATTCTCCCTGAAAGTATATGTAATTGTTGTCCAACACTACTTCCATTAACTCCAAAATAAGCTGAATTTTGTCATAGGCCAAAGATGATAATTTATACACACTATCACTGAAATATTTATTATTATTATTATTATTATTATTATTATTATTATTATTATTATTATAATATTAGTTTGGCGTAATGCTGAGTGTTGATCCTATGGTTTCTAACATAGCTGACAAAGGCCTTCATTTTATACTTATCCTTGGAAGACTTATTTTTTTCTGTATAACTTTTTCAGTTCATATTTGGAGCACAATATTTTCAGTTTATTCCTCATGACAAGGAGCTTCTTTTTTTCTTTTGTTTTATACTTTGATTATATAAGTGTTCCACCACAGGATGTGTTCCTCAACTTGGCAATGTGTTTGTGTGGGATTGGGAACAATGTATTGCTGCGGGTGTGAATAGAAGATATCTGAAAATACAGCAATGTTGGCCATTGGGTTTTCAAGAGGCTAAACCTGTTAAAATGCTTGACATAATCATCTAGTCATAGTAAGTCTGCCTTTGAGAAATCTTCAAAATCAGTAGGGTCTGTGGTCAAAATTTATTTAGTGAATACTTTTGAATGGTGCTTATATCCGTAAAGTGATGTTGTAACTTTAGGTGCAGTGCATAACAGAGCTACATTTATGAGAATCAACTCAATAGTGGAGGTATATTTATGAGAATCAACTCAAGAGAATTTGAGCCCTGGCAGAGGACAGTATTATCAGGTCCTGAGAGTTTGCAATGATGAATTCTGAGAGGGGTACTGTGTATTTATTTGTAAAAGTGTAGGTTTTCCATTTTATGGATGGGTAGTTGAAATATTCATTAATCGTGTTTGGATGAGTAGAAAAATGGATTCTTGTTTGTTTGGGTGTACCGTGTGGGTTTTGAATATCATAATGGAGAATTCTATAAATGGTAGAATACAGTTAGAGATCTTACTGACAGTTACTCATGTGTAAAGGAGTTTGCAGTTGTTACCTTCAAATATAAGGCTTGATTTTATAAAATTAAAGAGGAACATTAATGCACTACCAATGATTACAGAAATATTCTCAGTAGAGGGTTTTTATAACTGGTAGGTGTATCCTGGTAGGAAAGGTGTGTTACCATGACATTGTAACCATGTTTAGGGGGAATGCAAACATACATATTTTCTTGTGTCAGGAAGGCTTCTAAGGAGGGAAATTCCTTACTGAGGTTCATAACATTAAACAGCACTACATGTATAGTAATGAGATTTGGTTTGGCTAGCATGGGTGATGGAGGAGACTAACACTGCATATAAAAAGGTACAGTGGCAGTAGAAAACAGTTTGGCTGATATGTAAAAATCATGAGAATGAGCTGCAGAGCACCTCTGACAAAACAGGTAGGACTCAACAATCTCCTTCCAGGCAGACATGCAAAATACACCCTGGAAATGATGCCAGTAATTCAGCTAGTTGCTGAAGTAAGCTATCCTTTGTTTATATGATGGCTTCCTTCACAATAAAGGGAGGTTGCTGGTTGGAGTTAGTTGCATACCATCCTTGGACATATGTTTAGAGGCTTCCATCATATCTGTCTACATATGATCTAAGGATAATTTAAACCCAAATGGACAACAACCATGTCAAACGTGTACCTGGGTGAAGGAACTTAAGTAAGGTAGCTCACCATCACCCTTTTTTTGATCAGCCTGGTGAGTGGTGCTTCTGTGTCTCACTAAGGACAACTATGACTAGCACATTTCCATGTTTTGCAGCTCACCTAAGCAGCCTTAAGAACTTAGGCCTGCCAGCTAGGTGACTTTACTTTGCGAAATTTATTTTGGATGGTGCCATATGTGTAGCTGGTCATATGCCTGGGAGGAATTTGTGTGTCAGTCTGTGACATGGCGGTCATAGTGTTCCAAATGAACAGAGAACACTGTGCATTAAGTAAGGTCAATCTCAGCAAATCTGGCAATAAGGTAGCACTAAATGGTAAAAAATTTAGAAAGATGCAATCCCATGACCTTGCAGGGACTACTTGTAGATCAGAGCGTGTGTCTGTACCTTTAAGAAGCATTTCCAGATGTAGCACATGCATATAAATAGGGAGCACATGTAGACAGCAGTGCCATCTTGAGATAACATCCAGCGTGTTAACAAGTATGAGTGTAGTAGTCAGTCTGTTTATAAGTTTAAGTTTAAGTTACAAAGCCTCATTTCTGATGTATTTATGTGCATGACCATACATAATTTCAAGCACCTTCACTACTGTGTGTTGATATGGCAGATGCATTTTGCAGACCAGGTCCACTTGTGTTTGATCATAGTATAGCAGAGAACTGGTGAGTATTTGAGCCAGAATATGATATTTTCTTGCAAGCAGATATTTCTGACAAAGATGCACATACGAGGGCATTCATTTTGATTAACTTAGCTGGGTCAGATGCTATTGAAAGAGAGCGTTCATTGATGTATGCACCAGAAGTATTAGCAGGAGAGGAGGAAACTGCTATTTTGTGGTACCGGCTGAATCAAGAGAGGACCCCAAGTGCTTAAAATGTAAATTTAGAGAAATATGCAGTCCCCAGACAAATATTACATTAGAGAGGCACTTATTTTATACAAGAGACTAAAAGCCAGGTGAAACTTTTGCAGCATATATAACAGCCTTATTTCTCAAAGCTAAAGCTTGCGGATTTGGTGACTTGAAAGATGAGTTAATAAAAGATAGGCTTGTGTGTGGTGTTAATAGTGCTGCAGTGAGAAAGATTTTACTTCGTGATAGTGATTTAAGATTTGTCAAATTCATGAGCTCACAGTAGGGCACACGAGTATACTTGCAAGTGATAAAAGCATGGTTCCAGTAGCCTTTAGAGCAAACATAGACAGCATGTAACTCATGGCAAGCAGAAACAGGCCTAAGCACATGGCAGCTGCAATCCCTGTGGGTGTGGTAGGGAGGACCTGTAGCTTTTTAGCAAGTTCCAAGACTAGCTCAGTAAAAAGGGCATGCTTAGTGCAGTATAGGGCAAAACCCAAGTCAAGTCTTATTGATAACTGTCATAGCTGTGGAGCCAATCATGACTTTAAAAGGGAGAAGTGCTTATCATTTGGTCAGCAATGCCACAAGTGTATAAATTGGAACCATTTTCAAAAGTTTTATAAATGAACAAGCCTCATTCAGTTATTAAGAAAGGTCACTCAAAAAAGCAAATTGATCATATAGAGACCTGCAACCCTACTTTCTATGTAGATGGTATATCAGCAGTCAGTGAAATGGTTAATACAGTAGATTTATTGGCAAACAATGAAGTATTTGGTACCGTCCTGATCAATGGTAAACCTACAGAGCTCACAGTAGACACTGGTTCAAAGTGTCATGTAATGTCAGCAGAAACATTTGCTAAAGTGAGAGCTGGTGAACAACTTAATTTCACCAATTGTGTGAAGCTTGTTGCTTATGGAGGTGATGAGATTCAACCCAAAAGGCCAGTAGTGTTTTCATGCTATTCAGCTGGGAACTGTTACAGCTTGCAGTTTTATGTAGTCCAACAACCTGTGCAGTAGTCATTATTAGGTCTCAGAGACAGTCTGAGAATGAAACTGCTGGCTTTTACCAAAGACGTCCATCATGGGAGCACATGTCCCAGTTCCAGTTTCAGTGATGCTGTTTTCTCAGAGTATGCTGATGTTTTCGATGACAATTTAGGCAAGCTTCCAGTTGCATACTCCATGAAAGTAGACCCAGAGGTCAGTCCAGTGGTCAGACCAGCAAGAAGAGTTCCAGTAGCTATGCCAGACAAATTTAAGGTCCAGTTAGACAAAATGTGCAGCAGGATGTGATTTGTCTAGTCACAGAACCAAATGAGTGGGTGTCTTCCATGGTAGCTGCTCATAAGAAAAATTCAGATGAAATCAGAATACACATTGACCCAAGAGACTTGAACAAAGCATTAAAAAGACCTCATCATCCTATGCATACAGTCAAGAAGATTGCACCCCTCATGCCAAATGCCACTGTTTTTTTCTGTTTTAGATGCAAATTGTTCATTTTGACAAGTAATACTTGATCGCAAATCTTCACTACTGATTACATTTAGTACCCCATTTGGTAAATACAGATTCCTCAGGATGCCTTTTGGAATAAATTCTGCCAGTGAAGTCTTTCAGCATGCAATGGAGCAATTTTTTCTGGCTACTCATGCAATAATAGTTGATGACTTACTGGCTGGAGATAATGGGGAAGCAGAGCATGACGGAAACCTCAGGAAAGTTTTGGACACATTAAGTGAATTTAAAGCTCAATCCTGTGAAGTGCAAATTCAGACTACCAGAAGTTACTTATGTAGGTCATTTAGGCTTATGACCAGATCCTTATAAACAAACACCCATTCTTGAGATGCCAGCTCCAGACAATGTCCAAGCTCTATAGACTTTTCTTGGTATGGTTAACTATTTGAGAAAATTTATCCTTGACTTTGCTGAGTTATTACTGCCTTTAAGAGAGTTGACACATAAACATGTTGCATGGTCATGGTTAGAACAACACCAGGGACCATTTGATGACCTCAAACAGAAAATTGCTAACCCACCTACATTAAGCTACTATGATGTCCACAAGCCAGTAGTACTTTCCTGTGATGCTTCAAAGTTCAGTCTTGGTGCAGTTATTTTTCAAGAAGACAGACCTGTTGCCTATGCATCTCAAACTCTTACTCAAACCGAGATGCAGTATGCTCAAATTGAGAAGGAACCTTTTGTAATTGCATTCCATGTTCAAAGTTCCATGATTATATTTATGGCCAAGCTATCCAGATAGAAACTGACCATTAAACTCTGGTCACTATTTTAAAGAAGCCTATGCATTCAACTTCAGCAAGACTACAAAGAATGATGCTCAGATTGCAAAAGTATAATTTCAAAATGGTTTATACAGAGGGTAAACTTTTTATTCTGGCAGATACGTTATCCAGATCACCCAGAAATACCACAAAACAGCTTGATGCAGAGAATTTTGACTTTGATGTCATGGAAGTGCATAATTTATCTACCACGAGACTTGTTGAGCTGAGAGATCATACAAAGACTGATCCAATTTTGCAAAAGCTCACCACTTCATCAATGTAGGATGGCCATCAAAGCAATTCTGTGTACCACCAGAGGTACAACCTTACCTTTCATATAGAGATGAGATTCTGATGGAAGATGGTATCATTTTCAAAGGTTATTGTTCCTACTTCCTTACATCATGAATACATTCAGATTTTGCATCATAGCCACCCATTTTCTGATTCTACCAAAAGAAGGGCAAGAGGACAATTATTCTGGCCTTCTCTTTCAAAAGAAATTGATGAAGTGCTTTCTTCTTATTCAGAGTGCATCAGTACTAAGCCACATTTGCAAAAAGAGCCACTTCAGCTAAGCCAAATTCCTGAACTACCTTGGTTAATAGTAGCAACTTACATATTTGAGCGGAACAATCAGTACTGAATAACAGGTCGCAGTATCCATTCCCATTCCTGATGATGTCTCAGTTGTCCCCAAAGTTGAACATTCCTTGAAGACATTTCCCATTGCTAGATCCAAATCTGACTTTTATGTTACATGATCAGGTCGTATTTTTAGGCCTAGTGCAAAATACACAGCAACCTGAACATAATTGTTTTATATGTGTCTGATTTTGTATGATGGCATGTCAAATAATTAGTTCTGTATAACTGCATATCAAAATACCATTTCTGTAAATTGCATGTCATTGAATACTGTAATTTCGTATATGGATCATTTCTCAAAGAGGGAGGATCTAGATCAGAGTGTGTTTATATACCTTTAAGAAGCATTTTGAGATGTACCACGTGCATATAAATAGTGAGCACGTGCAGGCCGCAGTGCCATTTTGAGAGAACTGCCAGAGTGTTAACATGTATGAGTGTGGTAGTCAGTCTGTTCATAAGTTTATTTAAGTTTAAGTTACAAAGCCGCATTTCTGATGTGTTTGTGTGTAATAAAACTGCTTGAACTGAACCCACAAATGTTCATCTGTTTTATCCTAACCAGCTGATCAACACTAGCATAACACCATGTAAAACAACAAAATATCAAACTGCAGAAAAAGCTAATAGCAAATTAGGAATCCACTTCTTTAAATGCTTGGAACGACTAAAATCCAGAACAATTGTTATATACACTCTGTCACAAGGTAGGCAAGGTCAGAGTATTCCAAACAGACAGAAAAAAAAACACTGGCACTCTCAGCACATATCAGTAAATTTGGCAATACAGTAACACTAGCTAGTAAATGATTCTAAAAGATTCACTTGATCTTATAGGGTATGGTTTCAGGTGAAATCCAGTAAAGGTGGTCTCAGTGAATAGACAACTGTAATACTGTTGTGTAGCAAAGAGGAGCCTACTCCAGTGGAGGACAGTTTCTTCAAAAGTTTCTATGAACGTTTGTTACTACTAAACTTCTAACAGTGTTGAAGTAACAGGTCTCTAGCAATACAAAACATTGCTATGTACAAGAGAAGTAATTATATTGAATTATTACATATGATGGAAGGAGGATTCTGAGTTGAAGAATTGTTTGATCAATGGTGGGCAGTGACCAGGCCATGAGCTCTACTGAAGATGAAATTTGAAAGTTTCCTGCTGACATAGCCAGGTGATTTATGGTAAATTAACATATTCAGATTTTTTTTGAGGCTGCTTGTTTGGAAAACACTTACATAACAAGCATAAATCACAATTATTTCTCATTTACAGTATTTGTGAATGGTGGTTTAATTTGAAACATAGTTCATAATAAGTAGTTGTAACCTTATGCTCATTTAACCAGAAAATATGTTTTGTCTTGACGAATCCAAGTATTCATTTTATTGTTTGTTATGTGTTTGTTTGCTTGCTTGCTTTTTCTTAACTAGGTAAAATCACTCTGAGCCAAGATCCCTTGTTCAGGGCAGACTTAAAAAAGCTACCAGGGGAAGACTAACATAAATAAGTTGTAAGAAAAGAAAAAGGTATTATTTCATATTTCTAAAAGAAGTAGCTAAGCACAATCAAACAAAACCAGAGTATATGTTAAATGGAGTACATAAGCTAAGAGGAGTTTGAACAAGATATTGCCTTAAGTAAGGGGCAAAGCAGAGAATAAGATGTCAACAGTTTCATAAGATGTAATATTGAGCAGATATGACATTAATTCCTTTTTAAATTACACAGTAAAGTTAATTCTTACAATAGATAGGAGAAAGTTTCATAAAATCAGTAAGGAAGAAGGATATGATGTGTCACTAGATTCATATCTGGAAGGAAGTGCTTGGAGAGAGTTAAATTTGCCTCATGTTTACTGACAACCAGGTAATTCTTAAACAAACTGATATGGTATGTGAAAGATGCACTTACAGAACGTCACTGGAGGCAAACCTCTCACATAAAGGTACTCCTGATGTCAGTAAGGTTGTCAGTAGTACACATGCTGCACCCATTATACACAATTCAAAGTAAACACATAGACCCACATATACTGAAGCACTTACATGTAACCTTCCTAAACCACAAAGACCTCCTAGACAAAGTACACATAAAAAATACCCTCAGCAGCCCCAAACACACTCTTTCAAAACAACACCCACATCAACACATAGAGTTACATCTTGTGGAGCTCTACCTCTAAGCCCATAAGGCAAGTCAACACACAATCCAACATTCTGGTCATTGTAGACTCTATCATGAGACACTGATGTCACTCTCACCAGGCTAAGTAAGGAGAAAGTTGCTGTTGGTTGCTTATCAGGGACTAAGATCTGCCATATTATGCATACACTCAGGTCATTGGACCACAATTATCAATATGACTCAAGTCATAATCCATGTAGGAGTAAATGACCTGAGATGTACTTCCCTAGACTATATGAAGAGAGAAATCATGGTGTTCTCGGAGTATGTGTCTCAGGCTGGTATGAGCCTAGCATTGAGCAGCATTTTACCTTCTCCAAGGATGATGCCACAATATGAACAAAAGATGATTGACTTTAATAATTGGCTTTGTTTCTGGTGTCATTCTAAGGTGATACAATATTTGTCAGCATGGAAGGAGATGGTCAACAGACCATGCTGCTTTGCCAGGGATGGTCTGCACCTCTTCCCTCTAGGCTTTCAAATATTAGCTAAAACATTGTCCTTCCCCATAGTACCTTTTTTAGGCAATGCCAAACTGAACATCCGACATAGGAAATCAAAACCAAGAAAATGTAAAGGTATTACTGCTCAGTGCTAGGAACCTAAACAAAAAAACCCACTCCCTGGAAGCTCTCTTTACCCTAGAAAATGCTGATGTCTGTGCAGTCTCTGAGGCATGGTTTAAAGCTGCAGAGAGCACACCTACCATGCAAGGTTATAATGTCTTCCACACATTTAGACCAGCTACTTCACAGGCAGGGACTAAAGGTGGAAGTGTCTCTATTTACATCAAACATAAATATACTTCAAGGCTGGTCAAACAGGACAATGCACTTAAGCTACTCCATGTTCAAATCACCATAGGTAAAATCCAATACCACTTCCTTGCAAGCTATAGGTGCCCCCCTGTGACCCAGAAACTCCATACCATGTATTTAAACTTATTAGAAACACTAACCATCGAACCCCATACCATGTTCATGGGTGACTTAAATTACCCCACTGTTAACTGAGAATCCTATACAACACCAAATGTACATGCACAGAGATTCCTGGATTTTATAAACATAAACTCCCTGGCCCAACTAATCAATACACCAAACAGGGTTGCAACCATACTGGATCTGGTCCTCACTAATATGAGAGAGTGCTGCACACCCTCTACTGTAATGCCTTCCCTGATAAGATCAGACCACAAAATGGTCTCATTTGAAGTAAAAATAAAACCTGGACCCCCAGCTCAACCGGGAATATTCAGGAACTATTCTAAGGCTAACTTTCTGCTATTAAGTGAGAACCTGGCAAAATTCCAAGACCCTATAAACCCTGAGAACACTTCTGCCTATGCAGAACTATTCACAGAAACCCTGTACAAGCATGTCAATAGCTGCATAGAGACAGCTATACCAACCAAGAAGAAGTACAGAACTAACTCAAAATACAATTCACCCTGGTAGAATCACAAAAAGAATTGAATGTATAAAAGGAGGAAGAAAATCATGGCAAAAATTAGGAGATGCAGCAGCAAGAAGGATAAAAGCACTCTCATCAAACTAAACAAACAACTCAAGAGGACAAATATGAACTAGGAAAACTGAGTAAACAAACTAAAACCACTTGTCAGCAGAAAAAACGAAACAGCAAACCACGGCAAGCCACGAGTAAAAGTTGAAAAGTTTAAATTTATTTAAAGCGCTTTTCGTCGCCACAGTAAAGCAACTTCTTCAGAAACAATATACAATATAAAGTACTGTTGTTTAAAAGTAGTGGGTAAGAGTCACATGATTAACTACACCTCCTACCTACAATTCATTTAAAGAGACATTACTCCTTACTGAGCAAGCAATGCTAAAAAATGATAATTTTCATTAAAATATGTTTACCTTTTATATGAAATAATATTGTAATATTATATCACCGTAAAAATACTACATTAGTGATGTAAACAAAGCTCTAAGTATTAGATAATCCCAACAATAAATAAATAACTAGCATACTAAGCTCTTAAGCTTGAGCAATCAAGCAATATTACATGAATCATTCAAACCGGGATGGGCAAATGCATTCAAGCGGATTTGCCGTACTAGTTCATGCTCCTCCAAAATTAAATTGGTAGGGCACCTCTCAGATTAATTTGAATTTGCTCAATAGCTGTGAATGTAAATTTATGGCCAATATTCTGAAAAACATGTTTGGCCAACGAGTTTTCCAATTTTCTAGTAGAAATAGCATAATTGTGTTTATATATCCTGTCCTGCAATCTACGTTCGGTCTTACCTGCGTAGAAAGCAGGACAGCATACACACCTTGCCACATATACTACAAATCAAGAGTTACAATTAAGTTTAAATCTGATGTTGAATTTATAAAACATGTACCACCTACGTCCACAAAGCTACACATCTTACAACACCCGCAAGTGGACATACCTGCCCTTCTAGATGTGTTACACTGACTACTACTATCCAAGAAGTTCTTCAAATTGTAACCGCTGCAATACACTATCAGAGGAAGTGGACCCAGTTTATTCAAAAGTAATATGTCATTCAATATGAACTGCCAGTTCTTAATTAAAATAAGTTTCACACTACCACTGTCAGTACTAAAATTGGTAATAAATCTATCTTTGAAATTAGGTTCTAGTAATACTGATGTCCTTGGTGGACTAACCGGGCTACCATTAATAGATGAGAATATTGGAGTAGCATTCAGACCACTACAACCAAGGATGGGGTTAACCAAACGTGCATTTCTCTTCTCAGACACCTCTCTGACCAATTGTTGTATCAAATAGATAGGGTACCCACTCTGTATAAACATGCTACTCAGCAAATCACATTCTGAATGAAAATCTACATCCAGTGAAGTTATCTTAGCTGCTCTTATCAATTGTCCTTTGACAATTGACCTCTTTTGATGGAATGGATGGCAGCTAGAGAAATGTAAAAATGAATTGCAATAAGTATGCTTCCTAAAAATCTTTGAGCCAAAATTGTTATTAATTCTATCTTTAAATAATTTTACATCCAAATAGTCAATGGTGTCTGTATGAAAAGTAGCTGTGAATACCAAGAAATCAGTAGTGGTGTTCAAAGAAGAAGCAAACATATTAGCTTGTAAACTGTCCCCTTTGAATGGTATAAAGATATCATCCAAAAATCTTGTGTAAAAAATACTCGAGAGGACAAATAAAGTCTACCAAAGCCAAATTTGAGGTTTGTTTGGCCTCCCAGGCCAAGAACAACCACAGAGTTTTCTTTAGCTATGTCCTCAACCTCAAAGGCAATACACAATTGTGTGCAGAGCTCATTGCAAACGGAGCCTCCTATACTGAGCCAGAAGATATAGAAAACCTCCTGGCTGATAAATTTGGCTCTGACTTTACTCCTCTCTCCCCCTCAACCTTCCCTCAGAAATTATCATCAAATATAACTTCCCCCATCTATCATTAGGGAACAGATCCTTAATGCTCTCTCTCTAAGACCAAGAACACTGCAAATGGGCCCAGACAATATCCCAGGATGCCTTCTAAATAGCATGAAACATGACCTATCAGGACCTCTGGAATTACTATGTAACTGTAGCCTCCAAACAGGCTTCATACCTCATAAATGGAGAAAGGCAACAGTCATCCCTCTGCACAAAGGTGGGACATCTATAGACCCTGAAAACTACAGACCCGTAAGTCTCACTAGTCTTTTATGTAAAGCCATGGAAAGAATTATCATGGAGATGATCAACAGAGATATAGTAAACCTCCAGACACTGGACCCAACCCATATTTGTTTTGTCAAGGGCAGATCATGGCTACTCAACCTGGTGGATTTCTTTGACAAAGTCACCAAAGCAATGGATGAGGACAAAATTGTTCACACTGCCTACCTTGACCTGCCAATGCATTTGACACAATACCCCATTCTGGCATTGTAGATAAAGTCATGAGGTTAGGTACAAACCTGTATGTCACCCGGTGGATGGCCAACTGGCTCACAGGCAGGTCCAAGGAAGTTATAATTTGGGAGTCCACCTCTGGAAAGAGGCCAGTCACAAGTGGAGTCTTCAGGGATCAGTCCTTGGACCGCTCCTTTTTGGCATTTACTTTTCAGAAGTCAAGGCCAATGTCAGTGGTCTCTGGCTGAATAAAATTTGCAGATGACTGAAAATTAGGAGCTGTCATTGAATCTCACACTGACACAAATTGCTAGTTCTTAGTACTTAAATTAATAAGCACTAACCAGGCATGTCTAAGGGTCAGGGTGTTTTCTCCTGTTTACCTGATGAATCTGGGCATCTTGGGGCAATGCACAAATTGCCTCATGTACACTGACAACCCTCTTCTCCTAACACCCAACACTACAACCTGTGAGAGATGCACTTATATAGCCAAACTGGAAGCCAAGCTCTCCCCAGCCAAGACTGGACTAGACAGTCAAGAGGAGAAGGTAAACACCACACCACGCCACACTCTACACATAGTAACACCACCCAAACCCACACATAGTAACATGGAACACACACCTACATTTGCAGAGGCTCTCAAAAAAATCTGCCCAAACAACAGATACCTCCAAAGCTGAAACGCAAGCAACCACCACCCCCAATGCCATGCCACCCGAACGACACATAGCCCACAAAGTCAGTGTGCCTCTCAACCTCAACCCATAAGGCAAAACAACATACCCAACACACTAGTCATTGGTGGCTCTATAGTCAGGCACACTGATGTCCCTCTCACCAGGCTAAACAAGGAGAATATTACTGTCAGCTGCCTGCCAGGTGCCAGGATCCACCTTATAGAGCATGCACTAAGGTCACTCCACAAGTACAAATATGACTCTGTCATTGTCCATGTTGGAGTGAATGACCTGAGACATACCGCCCTGGACTACATGAAAAGAGACATGGAGGAGCTCTCTGAACATGTGGCCCAGGCAGGCATGAAACTAGCCATGAGTAGCATCCTGCTATCACCCAGAATGATACCACAGTACAAGGACAAAATGATAGACTTTTCAAAAATTGGCTAAGTTTCTGGTGTCATTCCAAGGGGATCCAGTATATGTCTGCCTGGGATGACATGATCGTCAGGCCACAATGCTTTGCCAGAGATGGCCTGCACCTGTAGCCTCTGGGATTCCGGATACTGGCTAAGGCTCTAGCCACCCCTATAGTGCCTTTTGTAGGCAAGGCTCAAACATCAAACACACCACCATACTACATACAAACAAGTGAAATCTAAGGGTAATGCTACTCGAAGTCTAAACCTCAAAATGCACTCACTCAAGACACTCCTTAAGATGAAGAACATTGACATCTGTGCAGTGACAGAGATCTGGTTTAAGGCTGACAGCACCCCTGCACTACCAGGCTACAATTCTTACCACACTTTTCGGCCACCTAACCTGAAATGAAACATTAAAGGAGGAGGTGTGTCCATATTCATAAAGGATATCCACACCTTCAGGCTAGTTGCTCAACATAATGCATCTGAAATTATCCAAGTACAATTAACACTGGGCAAGACTGCAATTCAGGTTGTAGCTTGTTACAGATCCTCCACCATGCCCCAGGATGCCCACTCCATGTTTTTTGATATACTGGATAATATTAAGGTGCAGCCCAATACCCTTATATTGGGAGATTTCAACTACCCCACCATGAACTGGGAAAACTACTGATGTACTGACTCATCTGCTCAATGTTTTCTGGAATTCATCAGTTCCAATGCCTTGGATCAGCTTGTCCATACCCCTACCAGGAGCAGCAACATCCTGGACCTGGTCATTACCAATATGGGTAAAAGATGCTCCACGCCAAAGGTCATCTCCTTGCTGGTCAGGTCCGAACTAGGTAATCACCCTAAACATCCATATCCTGCCCACACCCCCCATTAAGGAAACCACCGTAAAAAATTTCTCCAAAACCAACTTCATGCTTCTTAAGTCAGAAGTGGCCAACGTCACGTCACCCACATAGATGGAAAATAGAGACCCTGACTGCTGAATCATATACAAAAGCACTGTATAAGCACATACACAAGTACATGGACCGTCCCATCCCTAATACAACCAAGATGCTATCCTCCAAAAAAAGGAAGCCAATCAGGTGGTCCCCTGCCGTATACAAACTCTACAACAGAAGGAAGAAACTGTTGCAGAAAAGAGTAAAATCCCATGACTGCAGGAACTCCCTGGTCAGCCTCAAGAAGAAGCTGAGATCCCTCATAAAATCCTCCAAAGCTAGTTACAAAAATAAAATCACCATGGATTTTAAAGACAACCACAAAACTTTCTACAGCTATGTCAAGAATCTCAATGGCAACACTCAGATCTGCTCAGAACTACAGCACAATGGCTTTACATTTACCAAACCAACTTATACTGCCAACAACCTGGCAGACAGGTTCAGTGAAAACTTTACCCCTCCTCACCCCCCCAAAGGGTCCATCTCCATACTGGAAGATTGCAAAGCCCCTGTAATTACAGATGCATAGGTAAAGACTGCACTCTCCAAAGCCAAGAACACAGCATCCATAGGACCAGACAACATCCCAGGCTGCGTTCTGCACAAACTACAGAATAAACTGGCACACCACCTAAGTACCATGTTCAACCATAGCTTCACTTTAGGCTTTGTGCCTATGGAATGGTGCACAGCAATGGTAATCCCACTCCACAAAGGGGGTGCCACCACTGACCCTGGGAACTACCGTCCCATTAACCTGACAAGCCTGGTCTGCAAGGCGATGGAATGCATCATCCTGGAGCTTATAAACAAAGACATAGGTGACCTTCAAACTCTGAACCCCACTCAGTTTGGGTTTGTAAAAGGTAGATCATGCCTCCTAAACCTGATTGACTTCTTCAAAGCAGTCACCAGAGCCGTAGATGAGGGTAAGGTGGTGCATACAGCCTATCTTGACCTCACCAAGGCTTATGACACCATCCCCCAGTCTGGTATTATAGATAAACTCACTGGACTAGGCATAAATCCATATGTCACAAGATGGGTGGCCAACTGGCTCACTGACAGAACCCACACAGTGAAAGTAGCCGACTCCAAATCTGACTTCAGACCAATGACAAGTGCAGTACCACAGGGTCCGGTTCTGGGTCCTCTCCTGTTCGGTATTTACTTCTCTGAAGTCCAGGCTAATACAGCTGGTCTCTGGCTATTGAAATATGCAGATGACTGCAAACTAGGAGCTATAATAGAGTCGCCTAAGGATGTGGACATTCTACAAAGAGGCCTCACTGAGACTGATGCTTGTTGTCAAAGTCATGGCCTAAAGCTCAATGCCAAGAAGTGCATTGTCATCCCCTTTGGGAAAAACACAATACTCATGAACTACCACATAGGCAGTAGCCTACTAAACAGTGAAAGTGTGATAAAAGACCTTGGGATACAGATGGACAGTAGTCTTTCTTTTGATAATCACATAGCCACAGTAGTCAGGAAATCCTTCTATGTTGCACACCTCATCACAAAGGGGTTCTCCTCCAGAAAATGAGAGGTCATTGTTCCTCTCCACTCATCCCTCATCAGACCCATTATAGAGTACAACACCCCATTTGGTGTATACCTCATAAGACATCTTCAACAACTGGAAAGGCCACAGAAATACTTCACTAGGAGGATTACCGGCCTCAAACAAATGCCATATGTAGACCGTGTCAAAAAACACCAGCTCTACTCTGTCGCATATCGCCTACTCAGAGGCAACCTCTGCCTAACATACAAAGCCATGTCTAACCCAGATCTGATGGACATGCTACACTTAAAGAAATCCCAATCTCAATGAGCCACATGCTCCAGTGACCTAAATCTTGTCACCAAAATAAACAGAACATGCTGGAGGGATATATTCCTGTCCCAGAGACTTCCCATACTCTGGAACAGGCTACCAATTCATGTCAAGCAGAACTCCTCATTAGCCGTCTTTAAAAGAAATCTTGACAATTGGATGGGAAACAGGAAATTCACTCCGGGATCACTGCTGTGGCACTGCTCGACATAGGCACAGGAAAATAATTTTCTTGGGTGGCGAAAGCCAGGGAACCTCATTTGGCTAGGCTTATATAGACCCAAGAGCTGATAGCCTAGTACATAGCTATGAATTAGAAGTTATGTACTCACCATAACGTTCCATCTGAGTAGGTGTATTCATTTGTCTGCAACCTGTGGGTTATGGATCCGAACCGGCATGGTTTTCCAGCTATGGATCCGAGCTCTCAGCTCCTCCCCTCACCCATAATGCCCTGCTCTCCCTACATGACCTCAGATTGAGTTTGCCAACAATATAAATACCCTGAAAAGGGTAACACATAATATGCAGGAAACTGAAAAGGCCAGGGGGATAGAAGGGCGGGATGGTTGCAGACAAATGAATACACCTACTCAGATGGAACGTTATGGTGAGTACATAACTTCTAAATCTGAAGTAGGAGATTCATTTGTCTGCAACCTGTGGGACAGAGTCCCCAGCTACCTGAATCTTGGGCAGCCATCATGGAAGGATATTCCGGAGCACCGCGGAGCCAAAGGATGCCTTACCTCTAGATGTAATATTTAACTTGTAGTGGGAAATAAAGGTATGAGATGAAGCCCAAGTGGCTGCTGAACAAATATCATCCAGAGGAATCCTAGCCTTAAAGGCCGCCGAGGTAGAAACTGACCGGGTTGAATGGGCATGTACTCTCTCCGGTGCGGGCCTTCCAGAAGCTTGATAAGCCAATAAGATGCACTGCGAAATCCAGCGTGATAATGAGACTTTGGAAATTGGCTTGCCCAAATTGAATTTAGCAAAGGAAATAAACAACTGGTCGGATTGCCTATGACCAGCTGTCCTGTTTAGATAAAATCTAAGTTGCCTGTGAACATCTAAGGAATGAAGCTTGTATTCACCCTTGTTTTGATATTTAGGAAAGAAAACAGGGAGGTTAATGGATTGATTAATATTTGCTTCAGAAGCTACCTTAGGAAGAAAGGACGGGTTAGTCCTGAGGTATACACGGTCCGGATGAAAGACCAAGTAAGGAGGCATGGCTGATAAGGCTTGAAGTTCTGAAACTCTCTTGGCCGAGGTAATGGCTACTAAAAAGGCCGTCTTGAAAGATAAAAATTTCAGATCTACCGTAGCCAGGTTGCGGTCAAGGCCTGAAGGACCAATGAAAGGTCCCAAGGAGGAACCACTTGCTTTACAGGGGGCCTGAGAAGAAAAGTACCTTTTAGGATAATCTTACACAATTTGGCAGACATCAGTGGGCTGGAGTCGTGACCAATATGATAATGAGAAATTGCCGCAAGTTGCACTTTGACCATGGAACTGCTGGCACCATCATTAAAAAGAGTGGTTAAGAAGTCAAGCACCAGAGGAAGGGGAACTGTGAAGGGGTTTAGACCTTGCCGCTCCGCCCACATGGAGAACCGTTTCCACTTGCTGCGGTAAACTTTCCTGGTGGATGGTTTATAAGCCGCCACCAGGATGGCCTTAACTGGAGACGAAATACCGGGAGTCCTGATCAGGAGTGGAACTGGAGCAGCCAAGCAGTCAGCTTCAGGTTGTCCAGATTCGGGGCTGATAAGCGGGATGGGTGAGATATCAGATCCGGAATGGGATCTAGAATCCAAGGAGGATTCACTGAGTGAGACCTTAGGAAAGGGAACCAGATCTGTCGAGGCCAAAATGGGGCAATGAGAATCATTCTGCACCCCAACCGAGAGGCTTTCTGAAGAACTTGGAGCATCAGAGGCAAAGGGGGGTAAGCATAAAGAAGACCGGGTGGCCAAGCATGCACCAGAGCATCTCTTGGGGTATCTCCGGGAGGAGGTATTAGAGCGAAAAAACTGTCGCACTTGGTGTTTGAGGGAGACGCAAAAAGATCGCAACAAGGAGTTCCCCACCATGCGAAGATGCATTTCGCTACCTAAGCATTGAGAGACCACTCATAAGGGGTGAGAATGGTGTGACTGAGTTTGTCCGCAAGGATGTTGGACCGACCCGGAATATGCGTTGCTATGAGAAAGCGGTTGGTGGAGATTGCCCATTCCCACACTCTCATGGCTTCTCGACAAAGAGGGTAAGACCTGGTTCCTCCTTGCTTGTTGATATACCAGATGACAGACATGTTGTCCGACTGAATCGCAATAGTTCCCAAGGAAAGAAAGGCCTGAAGTGCTAGCAACGCTAAGAGCACTGCTCTCATCTCTAGAACGTTGATATGCAGTAAGGTCTCTGAATCGTTCCACGTGCCTTGGACCGTCCGGCCTGCAAAATGCCCCCCCACCCCACCCGAGGTGGGAGGCATCCGTGGTCACTGTGGTGAGAGGGGGAGAAGCACAAAAGGGGCGGCCTCCGTGGAGATCTGGAGAGTGGAGCCACCACAGGAGGGACCGTTTGCAAGCCTTGCTGATCGCAATGGGATGATGCATAGGAAGAGCAAGATACGACCACTGAACTAGGAGTGTCCATTGAAGGATGCGCATATTGAACCTGGCGAGAGGAAGAAGAGCTATCGCTGCCACCATGGACCCTAGAGCCCTCAGGACCAACTCCGCCGGTACTGAGCTGGAGTGGAGAATGGCCCACACCTGGAGCTGCAGATTCTGAATTCTGTCCGCAGTGAGGAAGGCTCTTAACCATCTCGTGTCTAACCTGGCACCTATAAAATCTATGAACTGCGTGGGTTCTAGGTTGGATTTTTCTGTATTTATTGTGATGCCCAGACGGGGAGCTAGATGGAGAAAGGAATCTTATGCCAATAATAGTAGATGCCTTGTTGGAGCGGTGAGAAGCCAGTCGTCCAGGTAAGGGAAGACCTGCACCCCCTGAAGCCTCAGGTGGGCCACTACCACTGCTAATACTTTGGTGAACACCCTGGGGGCTGTGGTGAGACCAAAGGGAAGGACCCAGAATTGGTAGTGACTGGCTCCCAGCCGGAAACGGAGAAACCTCTTGGAGCGCCTGTCCATTAGTATGTGGTAGTACGCATCCTTGAGGTCTATGGAGCACATCCAGTGATTTTCTCCCAGAAGGGGGAGAATAGACTGCAACGTAACCATTCGGAACTTCTCCTTGGGAACTGACAGGTTCAAGAGTGAAAGGTCTAAAATTGGTCTTAGATCCCCCGTCTTTTTTGGCACTAAAAAGAACCTGGAGTAGAACCCTGATCCGATCTGGTCTGGGGGGACGGGCTGGATGGCTCTTTTCTTTAGCAGATGGCCAATTTCTGCCAAAGCGGCCTCCCACTGACCGGGTGGAACGTCGGGGAGGGACTTCAATTTTGGCATGTGACAAAATGGGATACGGTATCCTGTGGATATGATTTGGAGGACCCAGCGGTCTGATGTTATGGACTCCCATGCCGCTAGGTGCTCCGCGACTGCCTCCAGAGTGGAGCAGCCGAGCAACCCTTCAGGGCTGCTGCGCGGGCCGTTCAGAGAAGGGTTCTCTTGACCCGAAGTTCCTGGGAGCCCCTCTGCCCTGGGCGTCCTCCCTGTCCTCCTCTGCCATGGAAGGACTGGTTGTCTGGAGCGGGTTGGGATTACTGAACCACATCTTCTTCTGGCCCTTTTGGTTCCTAGAATAGGGCCTCTGGGGCACAGAGAAGCGGATTCCGACGGCAGACAGCGTCTTCCCATCCTTTTCGCTCTGGGTCAAGGTATCACGAACAGTTTTGCCAAAGAGGGCAGAACCATCGGCGGCAAATGACGCCTTGAAGGGCTCTGTGAAATCGCAATGACGGAGCCAGGCCTGACGTCTGGTAACTAGGCCTGCCCCTGCGGCTCTAGCGGCACCTTCCGTAGCATGGGACAGTAATCGCATAGAGGTATTAGTGACGGACCTGAGAGTGGCCATACGGGTGGAGTGCAACACTTTGTCCTCCTCCGACATGGACTCTGGGGGGGGATGCAGCGTATTCCTTGATAAGATCGCGCTGCATCCTAATCACATGTGCCAGGTAGTTCAGCGCCCTTACTGAGAAGTTCGCTGAACTAAACATCCACTTCCCCAAGCGGTCCATCATCCGAGACTCCTTGCTCGGGGGATAGACTGAGGGACACTCCTGAGCAAGTTCCCTCTTGGTGGCTGCCGCCGTCAACATGGCATCTACCGGAGGCCCCTTACTCCAATGGGCACGGTCAGCCAGGGGACTAAGTATACGGTCGGGCCTTTTTGGGATTGGCTCCACGGTGTCCGGTTCCTTCCATGCCCTGGTGGTAATCAGGTCCACCAGGGGGTCGGCCGGAGGGGACACCCAAGAGGTAAATGGGCCCGCTTCAAATGCCTCCAAGAACACGGACTCATCCGAGAAAGACTTGGGGGCAGACCACATGATGTCTCCAAAGGAGACATCCTCAGGGGGTGATCTTGGGGAGCCTTCCCCTTCCTCCAAGTCCGTGTCTTCAGTGAGAGACTCGGGGGTGTCTATGTGCCTCCTTTTGCACGTATGTTTGCGGGGGGCATCCTCCGGGGGGCTGTCAGAGGACTCCTCGCAAACTGTGACCTGTTCCAAAGGGAATCCAAAAACGTACCACGGAGCCCTTGTACCAGCAACAACAAGTAGGTAGTCTTAACGAATTTATTTATCACAAACGTTTTCGCCGCACAAAGGTGCAGCTTCCTCAGAGAAACAAATTAACAATGAGGTAAAGTGCCCTTTATACAAAGCAAAAGGGAAATGACAACATGATAAGGTGAAACTCATTGTAGTAATTAGTAAACAAGTAGAAGCCTTCACAAGAACAACTTGTTCCTCAAAGAGAAAATGCAAACATTAATTCATGTTAATAATAAGCATTTCAAAGTGTAGAATGTTACCAAAGAAATAAACATAAATTTAAAATGACATATTTAAAATTCTTAAAATATGTGGAAGAAATCATAACATTAAAGTAAAATTCAACATAAAAGTCATTCAAATAGCAACTCATAAAAAGTAAGTATAATATGCAGTAATGGATTAAATCTTAGTAAAAAAGTAATGGTAATCCATTATAAGTATGAACCATAATGAGCAACTGTGTACCTTAAAGATATTATTGTATAAACAACAATAATAACTAAAATCTAGGCAATATTTAACATGAGAGATGCTACAACAAAGGCACATCACATGAAGTCAGAAACAAAAAAATTTTGTATGTTTTAAAAAGTCTTTATGTATGCATAAGAAAGTAAGGAATATCTACAAAGGGGTACTACCTTAAATAGCTCCTCAATTTGAGTACTGCTGAGATGTTACAGTTTTCGTTAAACCGGTAGCAAAATGCGTCTAAGCGCAGTTGCCACTCCAGTTCACGAACTTCTAAGAGTAGAGTTATTGGGCCTCGGATGTTATTGGTCACTTGATCTATGGCCATAAACGAGAAAGAGTGCCCAGGGTGGTTGGCAATGTGTTTAGCCAAAGCGTTAACGTCAGAGTTTTTCTTAATTGCATACATATGCTCATAGACACGGTCCCTAAGTCTGCGATCAGTCTTTCCCAGATAAAATGAGGGACAGCAATCACAAAGAGCCAGGTATACAACTGATCTACTTTCACAGTTGAGTGGAGCTTGGATTAAAAACTTCCTGTCCCTTATAGTGTAGGTCTGCCCTACCTTCATTTTGTAACACCAGTTGCAAAACCACATGGGTACATCCCTGTGCGCCTGTTAAAGGTTTTTAGTTAGGTCCCTCTGTAGAAGTTCCTTAAGATTGTTGTTCCTCTTGAAGACAAAATTAGGACAGGGGCCTAATTTCTCAGAGAGGCCAGGACTCCCAAGATAAATTGCCAGTTTTTCTTAATCAATGCAGTGGTAGTCTGAGTGTTAAGACTAAATGTGGAGTAACTAATGGCAAAATCGCGTACATGGTTGGTCAGAGAGATGTCATTAGGAGAGGGAACACTCAATGGGTGACAGTAGTGTGTTGTTAGAACTAAGGTCAAGTAGTACATGGCTTTGCAAGATAGGTTTATAAACCCCGTTTATCCTTTTGGCTGTAACTTCAAGCCTAATTTCATCAATGAGATTCCTCTGGTAACCCCTATTAAGGAACATGTTACACAAAAGTGTGCATTCGTTCTGAAAGGTGTCAAAATCACTACACATTCTAACAGCCCTAACCATTTGGCCCTTCACAATAGATTTCTTTTGTTTGAAGGGATGGTGGCTTGTGAAGTGCAGGAACGAATTACAGTAAGTTGGCTTTCTGTAAACACAAGATGTGTAAGTGTTCCCTTCCTTTCTCAACTTTACATCGAGGTAATCGATTTCTACAGGTGAAAAATTAGAAGTGAATTTCAAGAAGTCAGTAGTACCATTTAGAAACTGTAAGAAGTCTACGGCTTCAGTGTCATTACCATGGAAGAGGATGAAAATATCATCCAGGTAACGTGTGTAAAATTTCACTGTCTGCATCCTTTCACTGGAAAAAAGGAACTTCTTTTCCCAAAAACCCATAAAGAAGTTGGCGACTGAGGCCCCACAAGCCCATCGCCACGCCTTTTTCTGTAAAAGTAATCCTTATCAAAAAGGAAATAATTACATGAAAGGACTATGTCCAAGACTTCAATAACCAAGTCAATTTCAGTCTGTGGTGCTCCACAGTCTAAAAGCAGGAGGAAATCCATTCCACAGCTTCTTGGTGTGGAATGGAGGTGTAAGTCAACAACGTCGATGGTGAGAAAATTATTCCCATCATCGAACGGAATGTTGTTGAAGTTGTCTAAAAGACCAGGAGTCTTTACATACACCGAAGGTCCTTCAGGTATTTAGACAGGATAGTGTCTACCAATCTGGCTGGGATATGTCATAGATGATCTACCATCAACCAGCGCACGCATGGAGGATTATTGACATCCTTATGGACCTTGGGGATGCCAAACATGACTGGAATTTTTGGCATAGAGATGTCGATGTAATTGTAAGTTTCTATGTCAATCTTACCCTGCAAGAACAAGTCACGGAAGACCCTCATCATACTATGGGTGCGGTGTATTTCATTGAGAGAAGCAGGGGAATAGGCAGGTGTGTTAAGGACATCGAGCATTTTTCGTTATAGAGTGAATTGTCCATAATTACAAGTCCACCCCTTTATCAGGTTTGACTACTCGAACTGGGTAATGGCATAATTCATCTAAGAGGAGACTTGTTCTTTAGTAATGTTATACCGTGGAGTTTGGTATAACTATTACACTTTAAAGGAATATCTGATGTCTGCTTCACAGATCCTTTCAAAAGCTGGAGAGAAGGGTGGATGGGGGTTATACACACTTTCGGTAGTTTGAGAGAATCATGTGGCAAGGCAACTTCATTGCTAAACAGTAACTTGAAGTTTAACTTTCGGACAAAGCATTTTAGTTCAATAAGTTCCTTGGATATGTCACCCATTTTACTAGGGACAAATGTGTAACCAAGGAAAGTAACTCAACTAATTCCTCCCTTAGTTCCAAGTCTGTGAAATTGTAAATAGTGAAGTCCCTTTACGGTTAAGTATAATTCTTGGACCTTGATGTAGGAAACAAGGGTTAAGGTCAGCAGTCATGGTGAAGGAGGAAGAGACACCTGCTGTGTAAGAGAAATGAGAGTCCGAACAGTCAAGAACTGAGAGACCAGGGGAAGCTTCTTCCGCTTCTATCTCTTGTTGTGAAACTGTCGGTGGTTGCGTTGCCTAAAAACTGTTGTTGTTTTTGTTAGTATTGGTCCTATTTGTGTTGGTGTTATTATTGCCTTGATTACCCTTCTTAAACCCTTTAATCCTATCACTGCGTCTAGGGCCTACCTCGTCCCCTCCTACCTCATCTTCGTGAAAGTGAGGGCTAGCCGAGACAGGGTGGGGTGCAGGGTTAGGATGTTCCTGGTGGGTACTAGTAGTGTTGTGAGATTCAGAAGCCTGTAATTTAGGATATGCAACGTTATCCTGATAAGCCAATCTGTCTCTGACTAATTTTTTATTTTTGTTAAGCTTTAGTTTGACAAGAAGCGTGTTAATACTAGAAAGGGTACGGTCATAGTCGAACCTGTACCTTACAAAATTCAAATCTGCTTTAATCTCCTTGTCTAAAACATCAATCTCCTTCAGGAGAACACAAACATGTTGGTTATAATGTTTCACAATAAGCTGTAACAGGTCTAAACCTTGCTGTTGAAATAAGTCTTTTAAGTCACAAAGGAAATTGTTGTTGTTGATTAAGCCTGAAGGAGAAAAAGTACTACGTAGACCTTTTGGAACAAGTTTCTCATGAATGCACTGGTTAAAATAACCAATCTCAAGCTGTAACTTTTTAAGTTTGAGAATTTTACTGTCAAAGATCTTTAGTTTATTGGACGGTGACTCATTACTTGAAATAGTATCATGCTGATCAGCTGTACTTTCCATAGGGTTAGAAAAAACAAAGTTGTCAGTATTTGTCATCCATTCAGAAAAATGAATGGAGCATTCACATTGTCAGTCTGGCCTGAAAAGAGCCAGTGTTAACAGCTGCAGCTATACGTAAGAAGAAGTTGCAGGCCCAGTGGGCCAGGCAGAGTTAGTTGTATTGTAATTAACTGAATGTTCTCCACTACTGTTAATGTCTGCACCTAATAAAAGGGCAGGAATACCATTAGGAAAAGTACCTGTAGTTGCCTCCAATCTTGTACCACTGTTGACAAGGCCAGCAGATGTAGATGTAGAAGGCGGTGGTGCATTATGTCCATTTGCAGAGTGAAAAGGTTGTCCTGCCGGTATTAGAGAACCAGAGTTCGCCTGTGTAGTGTTAGTGGCTGAAGAGCCTTGAGTAGATAAAGGTATAGAAGCTACCTGGCGGTTCCTGTTGCCATTAATACCTTCCAGTAAGTCAAAGCGTGCATTAAGCTTGTCGAGTCTTTCCGACAATGAAATCAGCAAGGCAGGCACATCAAGAAGTGGATTAGACTGTGCTTCCTTCACTCCAGAATTAGGAGAGATGCGAGGGCTGCTGGGACTAACAGGGCTCCCTGTGGCCATGAAAACAAACAGGCAAATGCAAAAGACAAGAACAACTGGAATCCAAAAACGTACCACGGAGCCCTTGTACCAGCAACAACAAGTAGGTAGTCTTAACGAATTTATTTATCACAACGACAAAGGTGCAGCTTCCTCAGAGAAAACAAATTAACAATGAGGTAAAAGTGCACGCCCCTTTTATACAAAGCAAAAGGGAAATGACAACATGATAAGGTGAGGTGGTTATGGTTAGGGCTGTTAGAATGTGTAGTGATTTTGACACCTTTCAGAACGAATGCACACTTTTGTGTAACATGTTCCTTAATAGGTTACCGAGGAATCTCATTGATGAAATTAGGCTTGAAGTTACAGCCAAAAGGATAAACGGGGTTTATAAACCTATCTTGCAAAGCCATGTACTACTTGACCTTAGTTCTAACAACACACTACTGTCACCCATTGAGTGTTCCCCCTCTCCTAATGACATCTCTGACCAACCATGTATGCGATTTTGCCATTAGTTACGCCCACATTTAGTCTTAACTCTGAGGCAACCACTGGATTGATTAAGAAAAACTGGCAATTTATCTTGGGGAGTCCTGGCCTCTCTGAGAAATTAAGGCCCTGTCCTAATTTTGTCTTCAAGAGGAACAACAATCTTAAGGAACTTCTACAGAGGGACCTAACTAAAAACCTTTAACAGGCACAGGATGTACCCATGTGGTTTTGCAACTGGTGTTACAAAATGAAGGTAGGGCAGACCTACACTATAAGGGACAGGAAGTTTTTAATCCAAGCTCCACTCAACTGTGAAAGTAGATCAGTTGTATACCTGGCTCTTTGTGATTGCTGTCCCTCATTTTATCTGGGAAAGACTGATCGCAGACTTAGGGACCGTGTCTATGAGCATATGTATGCAATTAAGAAAAACTCTGACGTTAACGCTTTGGCTAAACACATTGCCAACCACCCTGGGCACTCTTTCTCGTTTATGGCCATAGATCAAGTGACCAATAACATCCGGGGAGGCCCAATAACTCTACTCTTAGAAGTTCGTGAACTGGAGTGGCAACTGCGTTTAGACGCATTTTGCTACCCGGGTTTAAACGAAAACTGTAACATCTCAGCAGTACTCAAATTGAGGAGCTATTTAAGGTAGTACCCCCCTTTGTAGATATTCCTTACTTTCTTATGCATACATAAAGACTTTTTTTAAAACATACAAAATTTTTTTGCTTCTGACTTCATGTGATGTGCCTTTGTTGTAGCATCTCTCATGTTAAATATTGCCTAGATTTTAGTTATTATTGTTGTTTATACAATAATATCTTTAAGGTACACAGTTGCTCATTATGGTTCATACTTATAATGGATTACCATTACTTTTTTACTAAGATTTATTCCATTACTGCATATTATACTTACTTTTTTTATGAGTTGCTATTTGAATGACTTTTTATGTTGAATTTTTACTTTAATGTTATGATTTCTTCCACATATTTTAAGAATTTTAAATATGTCATTTTAAATTTTATGTTTATTTCTTTGGTAACATTCTACACTTTGAAATGCTTATTATTAACATGAATTAATGTTTGCATTTTCTCTTTGAGGAACAAGTTGTTCTTGTGAAGGCTTCTACTTGTTTACTAATTACTACAATGAGTTTCACCTTATCATGTTGTCATTTCCCTTTTGCTTTGTATAAACTTTACCTCATTGTTAATTTGTTTTCTCTGAGGAAGCTGCACCTTTGTGCGTTTGTGATAAATAAATTAAGACTACCTACTTGTTGTTGCTGGTACAAGGGCTCCGTGGTACGTTTTTGGATTCCAGTTGTTCTTGTCTTTTGCATTTACCTGTTCCAAAGGAACAACTTGGGGCAAAGGGCCCTCTCCACTACATCAAAAGCCGAGGGGGAGCCGACCTCGACCAAAGGATCTGGCTCCCCTGGGATCCGAAGAGTGGATCGGAGCCGGCACTGGATCCGAGGGGACAGTGCGCTCCGACACAGATGGCGACTGATCCCCGGATGATCCAGGATCCAGGTTGGATCCAAAGCACTCAAGGGCAGGGTCGGATCCAAAGTACAACTGCTCAACCCGGTAGCGGGTCGGAGAAGGAGCTATAGGTTTAAAGAAATCGAGCTCCCCAGAGGGGAGGCAAGAGCACTCCCATCTGCATCTGGGCCTGGATGAACCTTCTCATCATCCAGTCCAGATCAGCATCCGATAAACTGTAAGTCGATCTCGACGAGGCTACCGAGGTAGGCCTTGAGTGCCTCCTGGATAGCCTTGACGGAGATCGGGTCTCCTCCTCCTCAGGTCCCGGTGAAAAGCACACAGGCGACCAGAGCCGAGGAGGGGGAGAACCAGCAGACAAGGAGGCTGGAGGAGAAGCCGGCAGGCGGGGCGAAACAGAGGTCTCGGCCCGCCGCTTATGGTGCTTCTCCCTCCGGTCCTTCTTTCTAGCTTCCCTCTCCTCCAAACCACTACAGGGAGGTTGAGTCCCAGGAGGAGGAGGGGGAGCCGGAGCCGAGTCCAGGGGCAAAAGTCCCGCCAGGACCAGCTTCAACCTCCGCTCCTTCAATGCCCTGGGGTTGAACCCTGCACAAATGGAACATCCAGAAGTGAGGTGTTCAACCCCAAGGCATCGACCGAGTGTGGCCATCAGCAGGGGAAAGCTTATGGCCACACTCAGAGCACTTCGAAAAAATAGCCTTAGGTTGTTCAGACATCCTAAGAGCCTAGCTTTTACTTAAACTAATCTAAAAAAGTAAAAGTAAACTAGTCACACTACACAGGCCCAAACACACACCAGCTTACCAGGAGGGAAACTAAATATAAAAGGTAAAAAAAACTAAACAAATTTAGCTACAAAAAGGGAAACCTAAACTTTCACACAAAACTGTCAAAAAAAGTTAAATTTTAGCACTAGAAATAGCTGAATAAAACACTTAGCTGTAGAGCTCAAGAAACCAATCTGGTCACCAGCGCGGCAAACTAGATCTGAGGTCATGTAGGGAGAGCAGGGCATTATGGGTGAGGGGAGGAGCTGAGAGCTCGGATCCATAGCTGGAAAACCATGCCGGTTCGGATCCGATATCGGATCCATAACCCACAGGTTGCAGACAAATGAATCTCCTACTTCAGATCCTATGTTCTCCAGGAGGAGCTGACACAGACAAACAACTGGTGTCACAGTCATGGACTAAAACTAATTGCCAAGAAATGCATAATAGTATCCTTTGGGAAGTTATCCATCCCTGGTAACTATCATATTGACAACACACCCCTTAGAGATAACCCAGTAGTCAGGGACATAGGGACACACATTGATAGTAATCTAACCTTTGATCATAATGTGTCTACAGTGATGAGGAAATCCTTCTATGGTGCTCAACTTATAAACAAAGGTATGGTGTCTAAGTCCAAGGAAGTCATTTTTCCACTGTATTCGGTATTCATAAAACCTATTATTGAGTACAGTGCACCCGTTGGTATGTACTTAACCAGGCATATCCAACAAATGGAATGTCCACTGAGGTTCCTCACTAAAAGAATACATGGAGTAAGTAATATGTCCTATGCAGATTGCCTCAATACCCTATCCCTGTATTCTGTCTCCTACAGTCCTATAGGCTTTTGAGAGAAGATCTATACCTGGCATACAGGGCATTGTCAGGCACCACTCTGATGGACCTCCTGCAGATCCACAAAACAAACAGTAGCAGAATTACCCATTCTAAAGACTTAAACCTTGCCTGTGATATAAATAGGACCTGCTGGAGAGATAGATATGTACCCCAGAGACTACCTCGTCTATGGAACAGGCTCCCCATCCATGTGAAGCAAAGTTCCTCCCTAACCCAATTCAGGTACAACTTGGACAGTTGGATGGGAAACAATAAATTCATCCCTGGTTTGGCACCTATGTCTCTGATGCAAACAGGTAATCTGTAAATGGTTCATCTCCCAGGCCCATGCTTACAGTTATCAAGGGTATCAGAACTTGTCAGAGATTTGGGATGCATGGCTAGGCTTAAAAAGGCCCTTGTGGTTGCTAGCCTAGTAAACACCTATGAACCTATGTGAGACCTGCTCTGATGATATAAACTTATTTTTGGGTATATACCTGGTCAACAGACCTGCAAGACAGGGAGGTGGCGTATGATGGATTATTAAAAAACAGAAAATAATTGCAGAAAAGACAACTTTTTGGTAATGCACATCATTCAAGTGTGTCGTAGGTACATTGCAGTCTTTTACATGCTGGATAAGCAGCAGAAAGATACAGAATGTGTAATTCTCAAGTGCCGTAGAATTGCTTGATGCACTTGATGTTCATCATATTGTACATTGCTACAGTAGCCTTAGCTACGTGGGTTATATCTTGTCAAGGAAATAACAGCTGCTGAGCATCCAAAGCTTCAGGGCATCTTCATGTGCCCAAATCATTAGTTGGATTGAGCTAAACAGACTAAAAGACAAATCTGGGAGTAAATCCTTTCAGAGCTTTTCTGCCGAGAGAGAGGCTGAGCCCTGAAAGGACAAAGCTAGAAGCAAGAAAAATAAATTTCCACACCCTGTCACAAAAAACATACCAAAAAGCAAGGGAGATGGATGGGGAAAGTGGCTACCACAGCAGTGATAATTTGAACATCTATTGTTATGGTAAGTTCAGCTTACATAGCTTTACTATGTTCATCATATTGATCTATGCTGCAGTAACCTTAGCTATATGGGTTATCTCCTGCCAGGGATATAGCTGCCAGACAGCATCCAAAGCTTCAAGGAACTTTTCATGTACCTAAATTGTCAGTCATCTTGAGTTGAGCTGACTTAAAGGCAAGTTTGTGTGACAAGCCCTTCAAAGCTTTCCTGCCAGCAGAGAGAGAGTTAGGCTGAGTGCTAAAAGGTCAATGCCATGCATGACTTAAAATAAATGTCCACATTTTGGCACAAAAAACACACCAAAAAACAAGTGTAATAGAGGGAGTGGCTATTGCAGCAGTGATAATTCACACATCTACTGGTATGGTAAGTTCAGCTTACATAATTGTGCTATATCCATCATACCGATCTCTGCTGCAATAGCCTTAGCTATATGGGTTATATCCTACCATGGATATAACAGCTGGAGAGCTTCCAAAACTTCAGGGCACCTTCCATGTGCCCAAACATTCAGGCAGCTTGAGCTGAGTTGACTACAAAACAAGTTTGGGCATGAAGCCCTTCACAGACAGTACTCTCATCTGAGGCAATTGAGAATCGATGGTTCATGTTCTACTTTCCTTTGATAGGCAGATAAGTTCCCCTTGGGGAAAAAAATTCCATTTTCTTAAATTTATTGGTTTCATTTCCTGTTCAGGAGATTAATGTGTTTTGATGGACTGTTTCAAGACTGTAAAGTTCTAAATGGAGAATTTTTTTCTGTTAGTTTAAAAGTAGTGTTAACTAAATGAAAACATATTTTCTGTGGAGAAATTTGTTTATTTTTTTCCCTTGGTGAGGCTGCCATAGTATTTGAAAATGCTTTTTAATGTGTTTTTTTTTTTGGTAAAAAAAAGGTAACTTTTGTGGACTGGTAGTTTTACTGGCATTTGCTGCCTGTCTTCCCTGGTAAAGAGGGATTTTTTTGGCTTGACTATGGAATAGATTACTAGTCCCATATCTGTCCTTCTTCCAACCAAAAAAAAAAAGAAAAAGTTAACCATTCAGTCTTTGCAGCCACAGCAGGCTAGCCATTTGCCTCAGCCCCAGATAAGCAAATCTGATATGGTTATTCTTTGCACCTCTGACCACTAATCTTTTACCCTGGTTCCTTCTTATATAGCACCTTCAGCCACTATGGACCAGAGGTTAGCCACATTCTCTGCACCTGTTGGAGTCCCTTCAGTTTCAAGCGGGAGCCACTCTTGTCCATCCTGGGCGATGGAACAAGGAAGGTTTCTCTGTTGTGCCAGAATGCGGTGCCAATCCCTAGGGAAGCAGCTGCTGTCATTAGTAAGACAGTTGGCCCCATTTTTCCTGTCAAAAAGAAACAGAAAACCAAGCATGTAGCTCATCCTCCTCAAATTTCTTTAGACAGGAGTAGTTTACTGGGTCTGGCGTAGGGTTTAATTCAGGCTATTGATCCTTCTTGTAAAGTAGTTTCTGGTAAAAGAAAGAGAGATTTCTCTTTTCCTGACAATATTCAAGATCCTGAATCTGAACAGGAAGATCCAGGGACAGATTTATTATTTTTCCTCAGATTTCTGATACAGCGTCAGAGGAGAGCTCAGTGTCTGATTCAGTCTGGTGTGGGAAGGGGGACTATTACTAGAATGTGCCATTATTTTCAGTGGGACACTGAGGTTTCTCAGTCCCTCAGAAAATACTATGAGTTGTTACAGAAGGGATTTCCAGAACCCACACCCTTTCCACCTGTTCTGTCGGCTTTAGAGGATGTGTGTCTTGCTGCTTGCAGTTTTCCTGCTAATCAGCCAGCTGCCCCTAAAAAGGCAGATAGGATGCATAACATTCCTCAGTCTTTTACATTTATTGTATATTATTCCCAAACCTGACCCAGCAGCTATAGTTTATCCCACTGCTGCTAACCACTTAGTTAATTCTAGTACTCCTTCTTCTAATAAGAATGGGGCATTTATTAATAGATATGAGAAAAAAGTGTATACTTCTGCAACTTTGGTTTTCATAATTTGGAATTCTCAAGTTCATATGTTAAAGTTTGCTCTGGCAAATTGTGAAAGTATGAGGAATGTTTAATCTGCAGTCTCTTCTTATGAGGAAAAATATGCTTTAAGTAGCCTAGTTTCATTTGCACATGTCACTACTCTTTGCTTGCAGTGTATGTATGACTCTGTGGATACTTCTTCCTGGGCTATGGCCACTTGTACTGTTTTAAGGAGGCTTGCATGGCTGCCTTCTCAGAACCTTCTAAGCAATGTTAAAATGAGATTTTAAATTCTCCCATGCATAGATATTTAGTGCTTAACTCCTGTGCTGCAGAACTGATCAAAAAGACTCATGAAAAAGGAAGATGATCCAGGGAATCTCTAAGATTTTTTCCTCTAACTTTACAAATTGCTCAAGGGGTTTTTCTTCTTTTCTCTTCCTTTTTTGAAAGAAAACAGAAAAAAAACAGTCTCAACAGAAGTCATATAAACACGTTTGGGAAGACATGACAAGTGCATTTCAAAAAGAAGTCCCTATCCTTCCAAAACATTCCAATATGTCTGAATGGCTATTCAAGAGACCTTGTGACCAACTCCAACCCTGGCCCATTTTTTTTCCTCCAAAAAGTCTTAATCTCAATTTTTCTCTTTGGTAACAGCTTTCTTCAGACAAATTGGTCCTGAATATCATTCACCAAGATTACAGATAACAGTAGGAGAAAATTCCTATTTTCCACGGGGTCATTGCTCATCCACCAGATCAGACTCTTTTGTGTCCACCTGTTCTTAATCACATGCTGTCCCAAGGACCGATTGAACCAGTTCCTGTTATCCAACTGGTGAAGACTCTTTATTCAAGGATGTTCCTAGTGCAAAAGAGAGAAAGAAAGAAAGAAAATAAATGATTGTAGACTAGTTCTGGATCTTTCCTTCTTAAACTTGTTTGTGATAGTGCCCTAATTCAAAATGATGTCACTTCACAACCTGTTACCTTTTCTTCTTCTTTCCTGTTTCCTGGTAACACTAGATTTATAAGATGCTTATCACATCCCTATTCATCCAGACTTCAGATGTTTCTTAAGGTTTTGTATGTCTGGATCACATTAGCAGTTCTCTACCTTAATCTTCGGACTATCCACTGCACCAAGAGTATTCACAAAGTGTTTAGCACCAGTTATTGTTCATTGCAGGCTACAGAGTATCCACATTTTTCCATATTTAGAAGACTTGCTTATCTTTCTAGACTCTTTTTCAAAGTTTCAGGAATATCTGTCTTGGGTGAAAGATATCTTACACAAGCTGGGATTCCAAGAGAACAGTCAAGTCTTTCTTAACACCCTCATTCAGGATTGTGTTCCTGGGATGTCAGCTAGACATGTAAGTTCAAAGAGCTTTTCTTCCACAGGAAAATAGATTGTTATTTAGATCTGTTTCAAAGGTGTTCCACTAAGACTTTGATTGCTTTGAGGAATACCTCAAGATTTTGGGTCTCATGGCATCTATGATTGTCATGATATCCCTGGCAAGACTCCACATGAGAAAGATACAATGCTATGTGAGTCTCTTTGGTCCCAGAATCAACACCTTTTATCTTTTCAAATCCCAGTGTTGGGGTTTCTCAGAAGAGAAATCTTTTGGTAGAGACAACAGATAACTTTATATCCAATTTGACTCCCTTCTCCAAAGCAATCACTCGCCACAGACACTTTGGACTTTGTTTGGAAAGCAGTTTCAGAGGATTAAAAGTGCAGGGGGTTTGGGACACCAAGAATAGACGCAAGCAGATACATATCAAGGAGATCTTCGCATTTATGAAGGCACTCAACTCTCTGAACCATCTTTGACCCCCAGAACCTCTTCAAAATTGTTTCAAACAATACCAAAGTCATGTGGTGCACCAACAGGCAAGGCTGAACCAGGTTGTACCCCCTTTGTAGACTACCTATGTTAGCTTGGCATATAGCTTCATAGCACAGTCTCACTCTACAGGCATTCTACATTCTATCAGAGCAAAACTGTGTGGCAGGCAAGCTGAGCAGGACCAGGTTAGACCCACACAAATGGAAACTAGATCAGGGAGTCTCCCAAGATTTGATCCATCTCAAGCAGACCTTTTTGCCTCCTCTTTGAACTGTTAACTGAAAAGATTCTGTTCCAGGACCTTATGCAAGAAGGCCGGGAAGACAAATGCCTTTCCTTTTCTGTGGACTGCAATTCCTATATGCTTTTTTTACCCTTTCTGTTAATATCCAGGGTGATTCTGAAGATTCAGAAGGAATCCCCCAAAGATTATTGTGGTAACTCCCTTCTGGCCTAGACAACTGTGGTTCTCTCTTCCTTCAGAAAAGGCCATGAGCAGTTACAACAAGCATTTTCACAGCCTGGAGCTACTCACACAAGAACAGGGGTGCTTGATACACTCTGATGTCAATTATTATTTCAACTGACTGTCTGGATGTTAAGGTCTTAATTTCTTTTAGGCTCCTGCTTACTGAGGATGTGCAACAGGTACTAATTTAGGCAAGAAAGCCTGCTACTAGAAAATCATATATTAGCAAATGGAAAAGGTTTTCTAGTTGGTGTCAACAACATAACTAGCACCCATTCAGGGCCAGTACTTCTCTGGTTTTACAATATTTCTGTGAGTTACTATCCTATGATCTTTCTTATTCCTCTATCAAGGTTCACTTATCAGCCATTTCAGCATGTCTGCCCATAGATCATTCTCTTTCAAGGCAGCCTCATGTCAAAATGTTCTTGGAATGGGTTTTGCATAAGTAGCCACAACGTAAACGGGTGGCCCCTCGTTGGGATCTTAATTTTGTGTTTAAGAAGCTAACACTTGCTCCATTTGAACCAGCTAATCTGGCTGTCTTGAGGTTTTTAAGATGGAAAACAGTTGCACTGATTGCTCTGATCTCTGCAAGAAGGATATCTGAGTTGCAACCTCTTATGGTGAGTCAACCCTACCTCATTTTCCATGGTTTCTTTGAGAGCTAATTTTTTTCTTTTATGGCTAAGTTTACTTTAAACCAAATTGTCTCTCTCCCTGTTTGCTTTGCTGAATCTAAAATGTGGGCAGAAGGATAATCCAGACCTTGAATGTCCACAAACTACTCGGGTACTATCTTGACAGAACATATCTCTCAGATCTTTGTATCCATTGTTTATTTCTTGTGAAGGTAAGAAGAAGGAAAAACATGTCAAAGCAGATGATTTCCAAATGGTTGTTTAAAGTTACTACCCTTTGTTATACTCACCTTAACAACTCTATTCCAGGCAGAGGCAAAGCTCTCTCAAATAGTGCCTTGGCTTAATCTGTGGCTCTTTGGAAAGGGTTTGATTCGAGGAAATATTCTAGAAGCTGCTATTTGGTCATCTGTACATACTTTTACAAAGCACTATAAGCATAATTCCTTCTCAAGGTCCAGATCAAGCTTTGCTATTACCATTCTTCAGAGGTTCCTGGACTCTTCTCCTTTCATCTCCCAAATGTAGTTAGCTATGAAAATCTAGGCTACTGCAGCAGTGATCAGTATGAAGAACATAGTACAGTCGTGTAAGTTGAACTTACCATAGCCATAGATGTTCCAATGATCACTGCTGCAGTATCCACTCCCTCTCTCCATCCTCTTTCTTTTTTGGTGTGTTTTTTATGTAATGGTGTGGACATTTATATTTTGTTGTTCCTAGCATAGACCTTGCAGGGCTCAGCCACCCTCTTTCTGCTGGCGGGAAAGCTCTGGAGGACATTACACCCAAACTTGCATTTTAGTCAGCTCAGCTCGAGCTGTTTGACAGTTTAGGCACATGGAAGGTACCCTGAATATTTGAAAGCTGGATAGCCATTAAATCCTTGGCTCAGTATAACGCATATAGCTAAGGCTACTGCAGCAGTGATTATTTAAACATGAACTTTTATGGTAAGTTCATCTTGCATAACTGTAGTATTTTGATAAATATAGCCTAGTCTGTATGCATTTCTACAACAGAGACATGCAAGCATCCCAGTACTCTATAACAGTTACTGCTGAACAGTGACAGTTCTATAACAAAATTATTTTAATTTGCTATCAGTGACTTGTTGCTTTACACTTGTCCCTTGTTGCATATTCTGCAAAGGTCCTGTCAACTAGTCTTGAGTCGCTGACGAGCTGTATCATTGTCTACCCAGCTTGCACTGTTCACCAAAAGTAAATGAAAGCTATTAATCTGTCCCATGCTTTGTTTCTTTTTAGAAACACTGAAAAAAATAAAGGATAAAATTCTGATAGACAATAATTTGCTAATCACATCTCACATGGATCCACTATCATCTTGTTCCACTGCCACAAAAGCATTCCAGTTATGATGCTGTCTTTGACATTTCTGCATGTATTAGGTCTATGAATGTGACCATGGCATATAATGCTGTAACCATGTCTCTCTGTCTTGTCAGAATCAGACTCCAGGACGAGAAAATAATTTGACTGAGGATTTAGGAAAGTGTTGCCACTGCTGTTTACTTAGTGGATGCAAACTTGTTCTCTTATCTAGTCTTTCCTTTCCAACAAACTTTTTTTTAAACTAGACTGCCTGGCTATGTCACTATGCACATTTTAAACTCAACCATGGTTTTTAATAAACAAAAAAAATATCATTATGAATTCCTAAGACACAACTAATTCTGGTGAAAGAAAGGCTAAAATGTTGGTTCTATATTATATTATTGCATGCTTACAAAAGCCAATGATAAATAATCGACCCCATGTAAGTGAAAGCTTACAACATTGAAACTTCAGAACAGTGATTTTCTCCCAAGGGAAAAAATCGCTGTTCTGAAATAAAACAAAAAAACTTTAAAACATTACATAATGTGGGGTGATTCGCCCCCAATTAAATATACCAACTCCAAGATCACACTACAGTGCCGAAAACGGCAAAGTAACAAAAGCGGCCAAGTGAATTCTTCCCAGGGAAAGAATTCGCTGAAAAGCCGCTTCACTATTTTGCCTTTTCGCTCTTTTCGATTCGATCAAGATGCATTCGACAAACTGCGTCTGCGATCTGGTAATAGGAACCAAAAATTTCCGTAGGTGCTGTAAAAAGTTAATTAGATTAACAAGTCATATATGAGGAATGTAAATATAACAGTATACAAGGAGCAACCATCAGTAACAGTAATTTGGAAGTAGAATTAAAATTCCTTACTTGGACAGCGTCCTTTAATTTTTGTACCTTTTGTCCTTAAACAGCTTGAGATACACATTACTTAAGATGCACATTAATATGAAGTCTCAAGCACAAATCACACATTACTAATTAGAGTGAGTTTAGGAAAATAGCATCTCCCAAACAAAGATTTCCAAGAGAGCCACTGTCACTGAACAGCCTGAGATTTTTTTTTTTGCAGGAAGTGTAGAAGGAATGGACAAAAGTCCTCGATGTGAAGCTTGTCTGTGATTTAATGGAGGGACAGATCACATCACTCCTTAACAGCACTCCATTTCATTCTGCAGATCACATCACTCCTTAACAGCACTCCATTTCATTCTGCAGATCACATCACTCCTTAACAGCACTCCATTTCATTCTGCAGATCACATCACTCCTTAACAGCACTCTATTTCATTCTGCAGATCACATCACTCCTTAACAGCACTCCACTTCATTCTGCATAAGAGAAAGTGGAAAACACAATGCAGCCAGGCTGTTGTGAAGTATAGAAATGCTATATTTATGAGTTGCTGGCAAGCTTCATCCTGTCATTTTTTTTTTGCCTTATTTTCTTCATACAGTTGACCCTGATGCTGCTCTTCTTTCAGTGGGTCTACCTACCCTCCTTATATTCCCCAGTTGACCCTGATGCTGCTCTTCTTTCAGTGGGTCTACCTACCCTCCTTATATTCCCCAGTTGACCCTGATGCTGCTCTTCTTTCAGTGGGTCTACCTACCCTCCTTATATTCCCCAGTTGACCCTGATGCTGCTCTTCTTTCAGTGGGTCTACCTACCCTCCTTATATTCCCCAGTTGACCCTGATGCTGCTCTTCTTTCAGTGGGTCTACCTACCCTCCTTATATTCCCCAGTTGACCCTGATGCTGCTCTTCTTTCAGTGGGTCTACCTACCCTCCTTATATTCCCCAGTTGACCCTGATGCTGCTCTTCTTTCAGTGGGTCTACCTACCCTCCTTATATTCCCAGACTTTTTTGCAATATGGGTTGGGGCTAAACAGCAGATTGAGGCATCCTGGAATAGCATCACATTGCTGCCATAGGGGGTTTCATTTTTAAGTCCATCCTTTGCACATGTGTGGCAATGCTTCTGGTTGGAATGTGTAATGAATGAACCATTCCAAACTGATTCTCCCTTCTGAAAAAATGTTGAAATTAGCCTGCCCATCCATGGAAGCACTCTGTGGTAGTTTCTCTGATATCACCCAAGGAAATCATATAATTTGTGAACCCTACCCCACCCCCAGGATGGGCACACCCATCCTCCCATGCAAAAGCCTTAGACTACTAACTGCTAATCAAACCCATGTCATCTAGGCTGTAGCCAGGAATTTATGCCATGGCAATGGCTAACTTTATCTTCACATTCATGATTCAGTTCCCTTAGTTTCCCCCTCACTTAATGTGTGACCCAGACCAAATTCTCTTATAGTGAGAAATCGTGAAAAGAAAATCGATAGTACTCCTCTGACTTCAGGAATATTTCTGATCCCTTCAGTAGTTTACTTTTCTGTACAATTACACAATTACATCTTGACTAAAGGACGTCTGTTTTAAACCCAAAGATACTTTTTAACTGTTTATGCTAGTTTTTTTTGCTCCATAGAAGTAAAACATTAAAAGTAACATGCTGAGCCCTACTACTATAAGAAGTATAACATATGATAGATGTTTACTGTATACAGACATCATATCTTTATTTTGTGTCCTTATTCTGACAAAGATGGAATCACTGCTGAATACATTTGCAGTTACTGTTTTATGGCTACATCTATAGCATTCAAATTAAAACTTTGTTGCACACAGATGGATGATTTTTATATGTCATGTTATCCTGTGGACGTTAATTATGGTCTTGATATTTGTTTAGAAACTGGATGTAATGTGTGATGAGTCACATTCCATTGAAGAAGTGTTGTAAGGTGAAAATACTTGTTCAGGTTGAAGCTGGTGGAAATTTTGACACTCTAAACATTATTTTAAACTAAAGAGATGAAAGTAGTTTAGTTGATTTGCAATTTCTAAAGGTAAGAGGAGCACACATTCATTATATTTTTACATATTCTTTTAACGTTTGTCAGATTTTTTCCTAATTTCGGAAGCTTTTTTAATTACTCTGGAAATTAATTGTTTTAGAAGTCTGCAGACTACACTGAGTGGCTATTATAGTCATGCCTTAATTGCATGGTTTCTGTACAAGAAAGGGATCTGAGGCATTTCAGAATTTACCTTGCTATTATGCCAGATGGCTCATTGGTTTTATGCTGTCATTGTTAATATGCCTCTTCAGATTCATCCTTAACAGTTGGACTGGAAGTAGTGACATTATGGCACAGAGCAGATGAAGTAACTCATTTTATGTTGAAAAGACTGGGGACACAGATGCACAGCTCTTTTGTGGGTCAGTGGTGAGTCAGAAGCATGCCAACAGTTTTCAGTTTTCCCTCTGCTAGAGACATATGGAAGGACATTCTTTTTTCCCCACTTGCAAAGTTGTCAAATCCTTTAGTATGCTAATTTGTTATAGTTAACTCTTAATCACCTCATATTGTTTTACCTCTGCCATTCCCAGGTTTACAGACCACTAGACATGAAAACTGTACTCTGAGTGATGTTTAAGTGTAACCAGGCTTGGTGTCATGATAGTACAGTAACTGGGATGAATCAGAATGCACTGTTAAGATATTCAGATAGATTCTCCATGGGTATGTGCCAGCCATGGAGTAAGGATTTTATATAAACTGCAGCTTGAAAAGGCTGCAACTAATGCCCAACAACCACTTGACAAGGTAAATAGGTGCTGCAATAAACATGTCATTGTTTGCAAACATACAACTGCAGATTACTGTGTGTGCTTAAACAATACTATGCTGTCCAATAAAACCTTGAGTTGACGCTCCTACCAGCACTGTTTTTGCATCAGGAAAATGGTACGGTATAGTTTCATCCTGATAATATATAGTAATGTTAAATTTACATCTTGTGTGTACCTGAACAGTATGCAGCATACTAATGAAGGGTACCTGTGTGTTCTAGTTTGTGATGTTCTCTTGCTTCCACTGGAGGCCTGCAGAGTAAAAAATATATTGATGGTGTCTTTTTCCATTCCTGTTGTGGCCTGTTTGTCACATCTTGAATCTATAGTTCTCATATACTGTGTAACAGCTGGTCTTCAGTGGGACTCATTACTATGAATACACTGTATGGTACCCTTGCTGTCTCACAGTTGTGATACCATGTTATTATATACAATCTGCAGTGATTGCTCTCTCTCATTAATTAATAGATATAATTACAAAACTGTTGATATGAGTCATTCCAGAACATTTTTTGCCTGGATGTGTCATCATTCGACTGACTTCAGTCTGCTTGATGTACATTCCTCTTGCATACTTTATAGGTTACCTGTTGTAATGTGTAAATAACATCTTCAGCACTTAGTTTTCAGGTTCCACAGCCACACCACACACTTTTGTGTAATGTAATATTGTTAACATAAGAATGAAATATCACACATTGTTAGTAGTAGTACTAGTAGTGGTATTAGCAGTATTACTAGTATAACACTAACTTTTTAAAGGTGTGGCATAATTGCACTTTTCTCTATGGTATTAAATCAGTGGCTTGGCTGTTTCTCATGCATAGGTCATAAGGAATGGTGGGTGTGTGTTCACTACCTGGTATGGTATGGATACATTATTTCCATTTTCCAGTTTATCAATAAGCTTATTAAAGTGTTCATAAAAGATGTTCACCAGCATCTTCTCTACTTGAGTAACAAATAATAAGCAGTTCATAGTTCTACTAGTGAATCCTGTTTCCACTGATAATGATAGTGATGATATTTTTCACCTCCCCACACACACATGCACACATGCACACATGGTATATGATATAAGCTGCAGGGATCATATGATCACAGTAATGATCCATATTGCTGTTCCAGTATCATGGACTATTTGCTGGTGTCTGACTGACGTGATAACTCATTAGTAGCCTTGCACTGATCACTGTGTGATAGAATACACATAGTGCACATAATGTCATTGCAGACACCCATGCTACACACGCTGACACACTTGGTGTGCTCAGTAACTCCTGGTTGTCTTATGTACATCTGTGATGCATGCCAGGTGTACACATGTGCACCTGTGCTGCAGAATACTGTCATATTTGCATGCGCTTCTCTTCTGCCACAAACTGCCCAGTGTAAGTATTGATGTATCAGTTGCAAAGCCACTTGGGGCAAGACTGCTGGATTGGTGCATGATGCTGTTAGCACCAGTATGACCAATCTGCAGCAAGTAGATGTGTGTCTTAAATATGCTGTCCCATTTCAAGGTTTTTTGGATACCGTGTGTATCTCAGCAGTTTAACATCTAGAAGCCATAAAATTAGCCATCGGAAACATTTCATATCCACTGTGTTGTGACATATGTACCTGATGTTAATTTCATATTCGGTGCCTACCAGCAGTTGCCATCTGAATTGTAGCAAACTCCTCTTCTTGTGTAAAACCTCAGAGGTGGATCACTATGGGAAGCAACAGTCCACACATTCTGAATATAGTAGTCCCAGGAGCCTTGGCAGTATCTTTGATGAGTAAAATCTGTGTTCCACTTACATGCATATGACAGTGAGCAGAACTTGTAGTACACCTGTGAAGATGTTATTGGTTTCTTGCATTTCTGCAGATGGGTGCCTGTATCCTCAGTTCAGATAATATATGCACTACACAGCTTACACTCTGTTGCAGGCATGCACTCCGTGTAAGTTTGTACATGCCTTGTCAGTTCATACATATAATGCTGTAGACATGTCCATCAGATGTTGTGTACATGCCACTCTATGGAACTGATGGAGGACTCATGGCTTTGCAATATCTTCATCCAGCACCTTATTGGTCTAATGTTATGCTGATCAATTAATGATCTTTACTACAACCACATATTGTACAGCACGATGCTGGTCCAGCCATGCTCTTCACCATATAGTGTAGCATTCTCCCAGAGGCATCTAGCCAATTAAATTTGCAGTTCTGGATGCCCAGCATTCTCTGTAATATCAGTACGTCTGGGCATATTTGACTATAAACTCAGCTGTACACCACCTCAGCATGTTGGGGCTAATGGCACACAGAGAGCCTCTTAACTATGACTGAATTGCCTGTATGAGGCTTTGAACTGGTTAGCTAGTTTTCAGTAGTTCTGCCTCCTTATGGCTGTTATTTTCTTATTTGTTGTGGAAAGTATGGTGCATATTCAAACCTATGAGATGACCTTATGGTGTCATGCCACCTGGGAAGAAAACTGTTGCCTATCATATATGTGTCAAATGCGACCATAATGTAAATTTCCATTGTATCAATAATAAGTATTCATGATGGTGCCACCAGCATTCAAAACAAGATGGCAGGTGATGAATTGGAAAACCTATTTCACTGTGTCTAACAATAACTCTGGATATCTGCTACCAGGTGTAAAGTTCCACCTATCAAAATCCCTCATCAGCTCTTTATACTGAGTCTCTTCACTGGTTATATTCCCTGAGGTGTTGAGAACAATTGCTGTGGTGTGCTCACTTAAAGGTAGTCCCTGTAGTGACCTTGAGAATTGCAGACTTATTAGTCCCAATATTATTATTTGCAAAATGATGGAACTTATAACTAAACTAATAAACAATAGTATAGCTAACCTCTCATCCCTGGATAGACTCTAAGTTTGGCTTTGCTAAAGGCACTACTATCTGCTCAGCATGGTTTTGCTCTTCACAAGGGTTACTGAGACTGTGAATAAGGGACACATAGTCCATGCCATTTACCTGGACCTTGACAATGCCTATGACACTAGCCCCTATGCTGAGATTCTTGGCAAAGTGCTCTTATTCACTATTAATACAGGCATAGTTCACTGAATTATTAGCTATCTAGCTGATAGGTCCTATGCTGTTAAGGTTGAGGTATTTGCTCTAGACATAAAAAACATCATCAGAGTATTTCCACAAGGGTTTGTCCTGTGCACCTTTTTGTTTAGCATATACTTCAATAACATGAAAGCTGATATCAAGAGAATTTGTCTAACCAAGTTTGCTATTAGTAGCAAACTAAGATCAGTTACCAAATCTCATTCTTATCCACAAATTCTCCACAAATTATTTTATGGCTGTAAAAGGTTGTTAAACTTCATACAATAGGAGAACAAAGGCAAGTAAAGGCATTTATACTACATAACAGATATTGAAGTACATTATGGACTCTAGTAAAGGGATACTATTTTTGTACAAAATAAGGAATGTTTTATGGAAGTGTGAAAACTAGTAAAGACGCACTAGTTTACATTAAGAAGTTACACCAGAAAAAGGATGGTAGCAGAGTAAAGGGGTTTTGGATGCAGTGGTGAGAATAGAAAGTGTATATGTGTGAGGCTGGAAAGGGAAGAAGTTTAAAGTCATATGAGGAATGTTTTAGGGGATTAATTGCTGCTGTGTGTAAGAAGTGGAGGAGGAAGGAGGTTGAAAAGGGGGGTCAATGAAGAGCAGATTTATGGCAGGTGACAGTAAATTTATTAGAGCTGTATTTGTTGTATAGATGGCATGAGGCAAAATGGTAGGAAGGCCTGAATTTGGGTGGATCTGGAAGGGTGCTGGTAAGTGTGTGTGTGTGAGTGTATGTGTGTGTGTGTGTGTGTGTGTGTGTGTGTGTGTGTGTGTGTGTGTGTGTGTGTGTGTGTGTGTGTCTGTCTGTGTGAATAAGATGTGGAAAGAGAAGTCATGTTGTATCTGTAATGTGCTGAGATTCGTAGCTGCTGCAAAAGGCTCAATATCATAATGTGATGAGTAATGAGGATTAATAGACCTCAAGGAAATGGCTGCAGTAAGAGTGAAGGGAATGTTATTGAACTGCTCTATGTTATAGAATAGATTATATGATGGCTCTTGTTCTAAAGTTTGCCACTGGTCAACCCCCAATACTCACCACTGCTCTGCACTCAGAACCTTAAAATATCTTGAACTACCCCACCTGCTGACTTTTCATCAACTAATGTTAACACACAAAATACTGTATAACACCTCTTTTTCACAAACAACCTCAACTTTACTTCAATTATGTTCCTCTCACAAGCATATACATTTATAAACGTCAAAGATCAAATAAAGTTAGTCTGTATCCACACTGTAATACTCTGAAAACTTTTAAAATAAAACAAACTAAAACACAATAAATATAATAAAATAATAAAATGAATGGCTGTATAAAAAAACTTTAATATTCCACAATACATAAAATACAACTGCTAAGCGCTTTCATTCCCCTCTAGGAACTTCTTCAGACCAAGTTGCAACATTTACCATTTCATTTAAATACTTGATGAGCCCCCATGTGATCCAACCATAATGATTTATCCCTTTCCTTTTCAAAAACACCTTAAAATTCTCCCTGTCATTCAGACCTGGAAAAATACATGCGTTTAATTTTATTTGCCAGCAATATTCTCTCCAATCAAGTTTATCTTCCGCATCTAATCTATAGTAATAGTCATAAACTTGATCAATTATTATAAACTGAAAAAAATGTTCTATTTTTTCTTTTGCATGTGACTTTACATGTTTCGCTAAGGCATTACTTTCCTCTGCCTTATCAATAGTTCTTAAATGTTCATACACTCTTTTAAAAAATTCTCTAATAGTTCTTCCTGTATAAAATGCTGGCCATAATTCACAAAATGCCATATGTACCACATATTTGAATCTATAATTCACCAATTTATATAACTTAATTTGAAAGTTTCTAGCTACCATCTCAAAATTAACAGCTGCCTTCATATATTGACATCACTTACAGTTATTACATTTGTTCATGGCAACAGTCGAATAATCTGCATCTGACAAATGGCCACTATTTTTGTTAAAGAATTCTTTCAAATTTTTACCACTCTTTGAAACAAAGAAAGGGGTATACCGTATAACATTTTTTTAACTCATGAAAGTTCATTAAGAAACTCCAGTTATTTTGTATTATTGTCTTTATTTATTTCTCATCTATAGAATTCTCTAAAATGCATGCTAAAGAAAAGTGTTTATTGCTATTACTAGACTTCTCATTACTTCTTTCTATACTATATCCCGGGGGTACCCTCTTTGAAAAAAACTCTTACTTAATTATTCGCATTCTTTGTAAAAAAATGCTGTTTAATCAGTTAACTTACTAATTCTAGTGAATTGCCTTTTACTATGTTTTTGTATAGACTAAAACTATGCATACTATTATAATGCAGGTAGCTGTTGCTTTGTATTTCTATTTTATAAATCCTAACGTTTAAAGTGCTGGCAGATTTGTACACATTTAAAGCCAAAACAATTAATATTTTCTTTATTATAGTTACAAGTTAACCTTAAATAACTGGTAGACTCATTCAAAAATGGAATGAAATCCTTAAGCTTATTTTCTGAACCCCCCCCCCCCCATATAAAAAGCAAGTCTGAAAAGGTGCCTTGCATGTATTTAGTTTTCTGGTGATAGAAGTTGATGAAGGAGTTAAAATGAGTGACATGACATTGAGAACAGGACAGACAGGAATGAAATGCATTGGATTTTGAAGCTTAGAGTGGATAAAGGCTTTGGCTTGAATGGGATGGTTCCATTAAGCCAGTCCAAATTGAGAGGGCTTCCTAAATGATGTTAGACTTGCAGTTTGATTTGTAAAAGTATGATAATTGATGTAACAGTGTTTATGCTTTATCAGTAGTAGGTTGCTGTATATTGTTAAGTTTTAGAGACTGTATCTTTAAGGTTTAGTCCAATATAATGATGTAGGATGCTAAATTTTGCTTTCTATATTATGTAGAGTCATGCTGAACCAATATGAAGGCTTGATGTAAGTTTTAAAACGTTTGCTTGATATTTTTAATTGAACTTACATAAGAGTGGCTGAGTATATTTAACAGAGAGTTGATTTAGTTGTGTTTGTAATGGTCTGATCTGATGAAGTGACCAGTGTGATCGAGAAAGTGCTTAGCTATTTTTATTAAACGTGGTGATTTTACTTCATCCATGTGTTGGTCTACTGCTTTTTTATTTTTGTCTTTACTAGTGGTTAGTTGTTGCGGTGTACCATTAATCCTCTGGGTGATTTGTTGGTTCTTTTGTTGTTTGTTGCAGTATTGTCACACTGTTTAACATGGTTCTCTTGATGTTTATCAGACAGATTACAGCCATATGTACTTCATTATTAGATTTCACCTCAGTGGTAAGCTATTACTTCTGTCTTTGTGCTTTTTTATTTGTTATGTACTTTTTCTAGTATCACAATATGCTACATTTCATTTACCAACGGTGTCTGAGTTCTGAGAGATTGTTTAATAGATGAGAGTGCAAAAGCTGCTAAGTTCATGACAAAGAAATCAGTCAGTCAAAGCCCAGAAAAAGAAATTCCCTCCATCTGGTTTATGAAATACATTATTGCCCATCATATCCACATGTATCTTATGCCAATTTGTTGAAATGATCAAGTCATAATGACTCTAAGAAGAATATGCAGACATATAAAGAATATTACTTTCTGAGAGTCAGAAACACTCACAGCCTAAATAAAAAGGGAGATCCCCTGTAACATTTATATACATATTCTGCATACCGGGGAAAAGAGCAGTTATGCTGATAAAGGTGTCTACATTACTGAAGAATTGGACATGCGGGCTTTGACAAATCTAGCTTAGACAAAAAGTGTGATCATCTCCTTTGTAGCATTGACACTGCAGCACCATGCAGTAACTACTGTGCTTTCTCAGAATGTAACTCTACCACACAGCAGTACTACATGCTTATTTTCAATATGCCTAGAGTATATTTATGGATATTTCTAAAATTAGAAGTGCACTTTTTTGTCCTTTCCTTATTTTAAATCTCAGTAAAACTGTTGCTGATAAATAGCTATATATTTTTTTCATTCATTAAATATTTCTTTGTTGAGTGAACAACCTGCAGGATAGTTTCTAATATCACGAAAGACCATTTGCATTTATTTTAATTCATTTTTTATTGTTACACTTGATGTGAGGAACACCTGCTTAGGCTTCTCCTTTTGTTAGTTTATCATGCTCTCTCATTTCCTTTCTCTGACTCTTGTAGATTTATACATGTGGACAAATGCTATCTCTTGGTATGGAAGTGTAAAGTGATTCTTTGATCTGCTGATTTCATGGTGTTACCTTAATAATGTTACTCTCGAAACCGCCTTTCTTCATTCATTATAATAGTCCTCGCAGAAAACAGTGACCTGGTTAAGGTTACCTGTGTGTGTGTGTGTGTGTGTGTGTGTGTGTGTGTGTGTGTGTGTGTGTGTGTGTGTGTGTGTGTGTGTGTGTGTGTGTACAACTGTGTGAAAAAGAGAAATGTCTTATGCTGCCATAATCTACATCCCTACATTTCCAATTGATATTATAAATCAGCCTTTTCCAAAAAATGTTTATGAAATTTGAATATTTACATTCCACAGCAGGTTTGCATACTGGCTGATCTTCATTGAACTCTTTGGATAGCTCCAACTATGCCATTCCTAGCCTTGAACTATGTCAGCATTTATTTTGTGTCATTCTTACAGATGCTTTCCTCAAACACATAATAATTCCTAACCATCCCATCTATCTTCAAGATATATTTAGTTTTCCCTCAATGTTTCAATTCCTGTTCCCAGTATTACAGTATTACGGTGTCTACTTATTAACAGGTACTATATTTCTTAGCAGCATTATAAAAATACTATGCTGGTAGGTACACATGCATATAAAGATGCAATCCTCTTAAAATCAAATGTTTGTATTTATTTTTTATTGGTTTGTCTGTATGTATTTTTGTTTGTTTGATAAATGAGATCTTGCTGGACTGCCATCCATCGAAGGCCATGGAAGAAAAGCTCCACAAATATTTATATGATAGTAGGAAATAGCAGAATATATATAAATTAATACAATTATATAGTACACTCTGGGATGATTGTTCCTAACAGTACATTGAAGGAATTCTGAATATGACCTCCCAAACTCATGTGTTTCCAGGCTATCCTAAAACATGTGCTGTACGTGCTTTCAGTTGTGATTTTTTTTCTATAATTTGTATGCATGCTGACATATGATATAGTTCTTTGTACTTCACTATGTAAAGACTATCAAATCAAAAAATCATCAGTCGACACATGAAATAAAATACTTATTCCATAGCAAAACCTTCCAGTATAAACTTGAAGATTTGCCCAGGAAAAGGTAAATATCTTAAATAATTGAGCCTTGATGATCATATTGCTCATAGGTTTAGGCTGCAACGAACTTGAAGAAATAGGTAGCGTAGTTCTAGTTTGTCTGAAAAGTAGTCTTTGAGCAAGTTAACCTAGAATATCATCATGGGGTATGTTTCTGAGATTAAGCAAATTCAAGAACACCTCGGTATTGCCACAATTTGACTTTTCAAGTAATTGCTTTGCAGTCTGTACTGCATGTTCAGCTAGGCTATTGGACTGAGGATATTCAGGACTACTTGTGACATGTACAAAAAGTCCTATTCCTTTGCAAATTTCTGAAACAACTGGCTAGTGAATTGAGCACCATTGTCAGAAAAAAGTTTGTGTGGACTACCATAAACTGAGAAATTATGTTTCAACTTAGTAATAACAGCAGTTGAGGTTAAGATTGGTAGCAGATCAATCTCAAACCAATTTGAATAAAAGTCTACCAAGTAGTGTTCATTGTTCCACTCAATGATATCAGTTGCTACAGTAGACCAAGGTAGTTCATTAATTGGACTTAGCTGAAGTGGTTATCTTTGCAAATGCAGACTAGTACTGTTGCATACTGAACAAGAAGAAAGAACCCTATCAATGTCTTGTGATAATGAAGGCCAAAATACTAATTATTTTGCTCTTCCCTTAGTGGATATTAAACCTGGGTGACCCTGATACAAAATCTGAATATATTCTTGTCGTAAGGAAGCAGGAACACAATTTAGGACCTTTGAAAATAATGACATCTTGCATCAACAATTCATCTCTGTAAAGAAAATATGCTTGCACCTCAGGTGACACACTTGATTGCTTTGACAGCCATCTGACATTATCAGATCAGAGTGTAACGTGTGTGTGCTATATCTTTAAGAAGCATGCGAGGCTGAGTGTGCACGTGTAAATTCCAGACACGTGCAATCTCCAGTGCCATTTTGTAGAAGCAGCCAGAGTGAGCTTGCATGATTGCAGTTATTAGTTTGTATATAAGTTACTTAAGTTATAGTCAGTAAACCTGTATAGTGATGTGTCTGTATAAAATAATGCTGCTTAAACAGAACCCACGAAGACTTGCTTATTCATGTCCTAACACGAAAGTGACAAACAGCTTTTGTTATGACTCTGTCATAGTCCATGTTGGTATGAATGACTTGAAACATATGTCTCTGGACTATTTGAGGAGAGACAAGATTGAGCTCTCAGACTGTGTGTCTCAGGCTGGTATGTCCCTAGCTTTAAGCAGCATTTAACCTTCAACTAGGATGATGCCTCAGTACAAACAGAAAATGATTGACTTCAATAATTATATTATATTATATATTATATTATATATGAGCTGATGGTGGAGCTTGCACTTTTTCTGGAACTTGCTAGAAAACCTCATGGCTCTTTTGGAAACCCTGTAGCTGCCATGTGCTTAGGCCTTTTCTAGTTTGTCATGTGTTGTAGACTATCTGCATTTGCTCTAGAGCACCAAAATCTTGCTCTTATCACTTGCAAGCATACTCGTATGTCTTTTTGTCACCTCGTTGATCTGACAAATCTCTATTGCCTTGCTCACTGTTAAATCACTGTCACGAAGCAAAATCTTTCTTACAGCAGCACTATTAATACCACATACAAGCCTGTCCTTTATCAGCTCATCTTTTAAATCACCAAACTGACATGTTTTAGCTTTGTTTTACAAGTCAGTTATCCAAGTTGCAAATGTTTCCCCTGGTTTCTGATGTCTTGTGTAAAACAAATACCTCTCTAATGCAACATTTGTCTGGGGGTTGCACATTTCTCTAAACTTGTGCTTCAAACACTTGGGATCTTCCCTTGATTCAGCTTGCACCACAATTTAACGGTCTACACCTTCTCCTTCATACACTGCCAGTGCATACACAAATGAATGCTCTCTTTCTATGGCCTCAGACCCTACTAGGTTTAGCAAAATGAATGCTCAGGTACATGCATGTCTGTCTGCATAAGTTGCTTGTATGAAAATATTGTACTCTTGCTCAAACATTCTCCAGTTCTCTGCAATATTTTGATCAAACACAAGTGCTTGGGGTTTTCAAAATCCATCTGCCAAATTAACACATACTAGCGAAGGAACTTGCAACCATGCATGAATATATGCACATATACATGTGCATAAGTTAATGGCATAAACAGTACTTGCCCAATGCCTTTGTGCTCTGAACTTATACTTTCTTTCATTAACTTATCGGAATTATGTGAATGAAAAAACTCATAGTACTTTCAAATAACTGGACTTTATGAAATAAACTTCTCAGGCATTTTAATACTTTGCAGAACCTTGTGAAATAACTTTTTGGAATTCTCAGTGCTTTACTATAATTTGTAAAATAACTTTACTGGACTTTTGATGCTTTACGGAACTTTATGAAATAGCTTTTCAGGTTCTTCGATGCTTTACATTGCTTTGCAAAATAATTACTCGGGCCTGTTGATGCTTTTGGAATCTTTCATTGGTAAAGGCAGAAATGCTAATATGCCATCACTTGCTATGTTCTCGAAATTTTATCAGTAAAAGCAGAAATGTTAAAGTCATGTGCCATCAGTTATTAAAGTCGTCATTTTAAGAAACATTCAAGAAATTTATGATCCAAATGTGTAATTCACAAGCACTGTAATACTCTTGTAATGTCATCCTTTGCAAGAAAACACCTCTTATCAATGCAAGAAACATATCATGCAACCATACAATATGAACAAATAGAACAACTGTTGCCCAAAACTCAATAGCTTTCAAAGTAATTGCACTTTATGAATAAATGCATACAGCACACTGAAATGTCCCCAAAATGGCAGTACCTTGCTAGGCAACTCGTTACAGTACAAGAAGCTCCTTGTAATTGTAGCACTTTGCGAATAGACACACCCAGCACAAGAACTTTTCTTTGAAATAACTATGCTTTGACTGGATTGCACAAAATAGTTGCACTTTGCACACAGTAAACTCTTTGAAATACATGCACAGTAATAAGCACATACTGTAAGTACTTTTACATGGTCTGAGATACTTCGAATAACTTTAATTATGCCCTTGATACAATAAGAAGTCATAGTTATGCCCAAACACATACAGTCACCTTGCTTTATTTTTGCTTAATGTGCCATTTTCTTTTCTTATTATTTTCATTTTGCTCATTTAAGCCCTTTGTCATGTCCATTGTACTTTTCTTGTACTCATTTTACTCTAAACATGCCCAACCCTGCCTTAAAGATACTCATTTTGCTTTAAACATGCCAGTTTTTTTTTTTGCTTTACTGTTAACCATTTCATCAAATATTTTTATCTTAAACACTTTCTTTAGTTAACAACATTTTTTGTACTTTCTGCTTGCCTTATAATGCAGTTTGTGCCCTTGTAATGCCCCTTTTTGCCTTCTTTCTCATTGAGTAAATAATTTGTATTATTTCTCATTACCTTGATTCGTTCTGGCTATGTTTGTACTCTTTTCTCTTGGTTTTACCTTCGCTGACATCTTTACATCTCGTGGCTCCGAATATTCTTCCTTCTTCCATCCTAGTTCTGATACCACATCTCTTCCGTGTTATGACACGAATAAACGAGTCTTTGTGGGTTCTGTTTAAGCAGCTTTATTTTATACAAACGCATGACTATAGAGGCTTACTGACTATAACTTAAGTAACTTATATACAAACTAACATCTGCAATCATGCATGTTCAATCCCTGGCTGCTTCTACAAAATGGCACTAGGGATTGCACATGTCTAGAATTTATACATGCACTCACAGCCTCATATGCTTCATAAAGATATAGCACACACATGTTATACTCTGGTCTACACTGTTGTTAAGAAACTTGAGTGCATGTGTGATATGGCGGATCCTGGCACCTGACAGACAGCTGACCATGACCTTCTCCTTATCCAGCCTGGTGAATGGGACATGTGTGTGTCACATGATGGAATCACCTATGACTAATATGTTTGGTTTTATGTTTTGCCTTAAGGGCTTGACAAGTGAGACACTGGTATGTATGCTATTATGTGTCTTGTGTTCTGCAGAGGAAGTATTATATGTAGCCTGCTTGTTTTTGTGTTTGGAAGGTCTTCGATGTTTAGCTATGGTTCTGGTGAGGACTTCCGCATATGTAGATATGTGTGATGTGGGTTTGGGTGGAGTAGGAGTTGAGTTACACATGCTGATGACCCACTCATTGTCATATGTACTGACTGGTGTGTGAGAGAGCAAGGATTCACAGTTCTTAATATAGTTGCTTCTCTCACATGTTGAATTTGTATGGTCTAGGAGCAGAGGTTTGTTGGTGAACATGAGGCAGTCACTACACTGTCTCAGGATGCCCATTTCCACCAAGTTGGATGGAGAAAGTATGGGAAATTGTACATCAATAGTAAAGTAACGTCTTTCGGTTAGGGGTCACCACAGCGGAACTCCGATCCGCTAATGATTGGCAGTGGATTTTTATGGTGCTGAGTTGCCACCCCAACACCCAACCTTCAAAGAAGGCACATCCATTCATGCACGCACCTACCTGCATGTCTTTAACGTCACTCGACCATGGGGAGGACATGCAGACTCCACACAGAAGGCGCTCCAGATGAGAATCATAGTGTTAGGTAAAATTATATGGTCAGGAAGAGAGGTCATGCTTAGGAATGGCTAGTGGGTGACAGGTGTGTTGGTACCTCTGAGGCTAGGCTTAGTGTTCTACCTGATAGTAGAACTGAGCCACAAAAAGCCTATGCAGGACCACAAGCAAAGTGCTAAGGGAAAATTTAACAAGCAAAACGTCTGCTACTATAACCACCAACTGTAGCCTATTGCTAAGTGGCAGTGCATGATGGTGCACTACACACAAGAAAGCACAGATGTGGAGCTTATATAAAACAAGAAATAACTCTTTTAACTCAAACTAGCAAATAAGGGCGCACTTTCAGAGCTCCAGTCCAATCACCCTCGATTAGATGGGATCCAGACAGCACTGTCCTCCCACAAGGGTGCAGAAAGCCCTTTTCCAGCAAAGACAGCTTGAATTTGATGCTCAGAGGTTACAAAACAGACCCAGAAATAGCAAGCCTGGTATTGGGCTATGCTACAACTGAACTAGTACAATATGCAGTAAAATGTGGCCAAAAACAGTTCCGACAATTCAAACAGACAGTAGAGTACAAATACAAATTAAGAAAACAATATAAGAGCAGAAACAGGCAGTTATAGTTAGTTGGAAGCAACGGATGCCTCAGATCTTTCAGTATCTCAGTGAAGAGCTGGTTATAGTGTTCAGGTGATACAAGACAGTCTAGATTCCATAAGACTGAATCTAGCCTATGGTAAAAAGTGCAGAAGTATTTGAAATTTAAAGTGCTTAAAATCACAGTCATGACAGCAAAAATATATATATATAAAAAGCAGCAATTCAGTAACACAATGTTTCTCAATGTAATCAGGTTACTAACAAGCAGTAATAAAAGAGGTGGTATAAATGCAATTGAACACTTAAGAACAGCAGCAAAAGCAAAATAAAGTATTAAAGTAGGAAAAGACACAGTATAAATACAGTAAAATACAGCCAAAACAGCTGAATAGAGTGCAAGTTTTTTGTCAAGTAGAAAGGGAGGAAACAGAAGATAATTCATGGTTAAGAAACTAAGGGGTGGGCCTTCCCAAATAGTCTCACTGTACTCAGTAGAATGAGCTGATGCAGTGGGACTGGGAGGAGTAGCAAATTTATAATATGAGGTGGGCACAGCAAAAGCCACCAAGTTATAACAACAGAACAATTGGCTGAGTGAGAGGGAAAATAAAATGGAGCCAGCCAGAGTAAGTGTTCAAAAGTAAGCCAGAGACCAGTTTAACACAAACTTGCAACACTAAGCACAGAAGTATTAAATATCACTGAAACAGTTATAGCAAGTGCAAATACACATATATCGACTTTGTATGTCAGATGATGTTAGAAATAATGCAAGCCAGGCAACAAGGAAGATGTTAGATATGTATGAAATGCAGCTTTATTTTTTTACACAAGGGTAGGTATGTATACCAAGCTTACAGCAGCTCTGTCTGGAATCTAACATTCTGGTTACTAGATGTCAACCATAAACTGGTGTGCTTGTTAATCTGATATAAGGTTTAGACATCGTGATAGCATCAGTTGTGTTTTATATTTTCAAAACCAATGTTTTTGTATTATTAATTAATCCAGTTTTCAGTTGTGTGCTATGCTATGTCTGAACCTTTGTGTGTCTGATTTCATGTTTGTCCACTGTACCTTGTGAAAAAAGTCATCCCCTGATTAATTTCTTAAACATGACATGCTATTATTTATTTGCCACCCTGATGGGCACTTTGAGTCATATCAATATGATTTCTGATGGGGTTGTATCCATCTGTCTGTGGCTGAAGCCATGGTCCATTGAATGGGTATGTTACCTTACCATCTCTGTTATTTATTGTTGCTTTTTTACTTTTTCATTACTTGTAATATTGCTTTTCTTCGCCCATTTCCATGATCATTCCGTGGCCCTGTTCCCAATTTTTTAGATTAAAAAAAGCATGAGTGACCTGATGTTCCAGTGGTACTACCACTTGCTGACATAAGTCACAGTCCAATGCTATCAACCCAAATTTTACCCACTACACTGAAGATGGGATCTTCCCACTGAAAGCAGTTATAATTTGTACTAGTATCTGGTCATTCCTGATAGGGATACTTGTACAGTTATTCTGGAACTTGACCTGGGTCTTTGCCCTGGAATGCGAGCTTGTGGTGTGACTGTAGACTCACACTGAATGCTTTAAATCCATTCTTTAAGTGATCTTTGGTTTGGTTTTTAAACTACAATAAGGTTTACCTTGTGCAGATTTGAACATGAGCTTAGTCAAACAAATATCCTCCCTGCTAGCTGCAGTTACCACTGAAAAATAACAGTGTGTCATCTCTTAACCAAGAACTGCTATGACATGGTGCAAATATGTTTCTTTTTTTCATACATTTGTTTAATGAGCAAGCCAACTATGCTTGACTGGCTGTTTCCATGGGTGAACACAAGACAAGTATTAGTTTAAGTGGTCTCCTCAGAGTTACAGTGTATATAAATATAACAACGAAAGAATCAAACCCATGACTATAACACAAAGTGTGCTGGTTGTAGTTTATAGCCTTGCTCTTCTGTGGTAAACCTCTAAGAGAATGGCAGTACAGTCCCCCATATGTCACAAGAAATGTAGAGTCAAGTCTCTGAACCTGATAAAAAAATGTTGACATGATTGCCTGAATCATGATCAATCAGTTATATTGTATAAATGTTCTCGATTAATTGTAACATAACTCATGCCATATTGATTTCTTTAATGTTTTTATTGTCTTAACTTTCCTGCATCTCCTAACTGGTGCTGAGTTGTGTTGTTGTTCTTTTGTTCAATTTTAAAAATGGCTGTTGTTGCGTATACTATAGTAAAGTTTTATTCTCATATACTTTCCATAGTTCAAGGAAAATGTTTTATTTACACATGGTTTTACATAAGATTGTACATTTCCTCTTTATTGTTGGCTTCTGTTAACACCCTGTTAAAGAGGTAGCACTTTACTTTCTGCATCACTGACATCCTTGACTTTAAGATTTAGCTGTAAAAGGAAAAAAACTAAACATGATAAAGAATTAATAAACTTATAGCCAGAGGAAAGCAATCATCCTTTATTCCTCCTCACACACTGATATTGCATTAAGCACTACATTATAGGATGTAAAATGTTTTGAGCTGGTGCCAACAGATGCTAGTGAAGCTTGACTTTCACTGTCGTAGCCATGTTATGGATTAAGTTATACAGCATTTTGTAAACATTTTTAAAATGATCTTATCCATTAGGCGTTTGCAGAATATGAACTTATGTTTTTTTTTTTTTTTTCTTTTGTTTTGTTTACTGAATATTTTCTGTGGAAACTTCATATACCCTTTCTTTTCCATTTCATGATTTTAGCTAAATGCAGTTATACAATGGAACATGAGGGTGTAGCTTTTCTGCATGTTTTAATTCTGTCCTGATTCTGCAGCCTTGCTGTAAGTCTGCCCTGTGACAACAGTTAGTGCAGAGCATGAAACGGAAAAGAGACATAGAAGAATGATTTAAAAACCCAGGAGACTTATGTCTGATGTCAAAGCTCACATGTTGTCTAAACAGTAGGGCTTATAAAAGCATTACTGCATGGCCAAAGCAGGGTTTTGAACTATACTTCACAGCACATGCACTTTATCTGTCCTTTCAGACTTGTGATCTGAGCTCATCTTTATTCATTGAGATTATTCCAATTACAGCAGTAGCAGCTCTTCAACATCTAATTCTTATTTATGCTTGAGCAGCAACGGACTACAGTAACAGTTGCCATGCTGTGATTTCCTTGATTTGGAGAACTTTTTTAATATACTGGATGGCTTTCACTACAATTGACACAACTCGTTCCTAATGAATGTCAATTAACTTTGCCAAAGTGCATTCAAATGAAGCTATGAGACTTATTCGTTCTTCACAGAAGTAGTCTGTAGTGGAATCTTTTCATTTTAGACTAGTACCACTTTCCTTTTTTCTTTTTTGTTTTTTTTTTAATTAATACTCAGTCTAAAGGAGCGTTTTTTTAGGTTTCAACTTACAATCATTATACTCTGGCTCTTACCCCCTTTCCTTGACTAGCTTTGTCACTGATGCATGTATAATGGGAACATTAGACTAAGTGATATAAAATGTAACGGACAGAGGATTTCAGAAATCATCCTCGACCCATCAGTGTGCAAACAAGAATATTAATCAAAATATCAGGTTTAAAGGTTACACAGAAAAGTGACACTGGCGACAGCAACAAAACAAAAAGACCTAAGCAAATCAGAGTCTCCACTGTGTAATTCCTTAAACCTCTTTGAAAAAAGTCAAAAACATATATGCAAATTGCCCTTTAAGGACATACAAGTATCCCTGTTGCATGGTTTCTGAAATGTTCATCTCTTTTTACTAGTCTGTATTTATGTTTTCAGGTCAAATAAAGACAAACCTCACTAGCTGTAGAAATGACATAGCTGATGACAGGTAAACACAGGTGTATCAAAATGACTAATGTGTATCACATAAACAAAGTTCAACCCTGTCCATATTCAAGTGTAATTTCGATCTATGGATGGGAAAAGGAAAATTTACCCCAGAACTGCCTCCTGTACTACTAATGAACAGCGGCATCTTCTAAATGTGTTATCCCAGTTGCATAGGTCCCCTCAAATTATCTGTGGTATGATCCCAGTGATTCTCATTAGGGATAATATATTATTAGTGACCAAGGGATGGGTACGGCCAATCTATAACCAGATGGGATAGGTTAATTCAACACAAAAAAGGAAACTGGCTAGGTTTAAAATGGCCTGCAAGAGCAGATACTGAAGTATTTACCTATGTATTATATTAAGACTTAGTAAATAACGTTTGATCCCTCTGTAGCAGGAAAGAAAACCAAACTCAGTTGTACATATAAATGAAAGATCTGGCTTAATTTGCAAATGTAACTGTTTTCCACTTTCAGTTTAATGCAAAATTAGTTTTGGTTTCCATCTCCAAAAAATGTGAGATGACAGCAAAATCATCTGGAACTGTGCAAAAATAAAAACAGTAGTACCTGAAAGATGAAATGACAATGACTACAAAATAAACTGAAGAATGAAATGACAATGACTACAAAATAAACTGAAAGATGAAATGACAATGAATACAATATAAAATGAGAGCAGGTGGAACATGAAGTACTTTCATCCCTGTCTTGCTCTGTGGTGGATAAGCACTGTTTTAGACATTTTATAATAAACTAATTTTAAATCAAACACTTCAACTCAAAGCCATTATACAATTGTTCTTGAAGATAGGCCTCCTGTGTGCATTACTGTCAATAAATGTGCTTTGGTATATAATATTGCATTAACTATATGCACTGATATAAAGTATATAGCACATTATAAGCGATTACTGACTTAATTCCATGATTCCATGAGTATAAATAGGCTGTTTAACCAGTATATACTACATTTGTCAACCTGTGATGCAGAAAATGCATGTATTTATCATTTTTCTTTGACCCAGCTAATCATAGCACCTACCACAATCCAAGTTAAATTGAATACACATTCTGAATACTGGAAATTTGAAAGTAATGAATTACTAATGGTTTGTGACTGGTTCTGAGCCTTAAATATGAGAGCCCAGTGAGTGAAAGACTTGGAAAACTGCTGAGGTGGCAGCAGGAACCTACTACTATTAGATAGCAGCTGACAACACGTAGCACTGTTCAGGTCAGTAATAGCAACTGAATCTTGAGTGTAACCATGAACTAGGATGGCTCAGTTTCCTGTTGGATACCAGGAGGGATTTGGATTAGGTCTGCTAGGGCCAGGAGTGACTCTGGGCCCCAGAGGCAGCTGGCAATCTGCTCCACAGAGAAAAATTTATTTAAAATTGCCTTAGCAAGCAGCTGAGCAGAAAGGAAGACAAGCACAAACTGAAAGTAAAAAGTTCCTTGAGTACTCCTAGGAGTTTCTTTGTAAAGTGTACTACAGTGAAGTATCTGCTGTTCATTTTGATGGAGAAAACATTCCAAGACATGTAGTATTTTAAGGCGTTATTCTATAACAGGTGGACATATGGTTTGCAGGATTATTGTATTAAATGAACTCCTAAAAGAACTGTAAAAGTGTTAATAAACTGACTTGTCACTTGCAGTTGGGCATACAGATTGTGATTCTGGCCATTGCTATTAAGGTAAACATAATGATATTATTCACATTTAATGAGCATGGTTTCTGCCGCAGAACCTGTACCATTATACCTGCACATTTCATGTCCTACTCAACCATGCTTGAGCTCTTCTGAGTATGACATCTCTAAAACAGTGCAGTGTCCCACAATGGCTTTTTTATGGTAAGGTAAGTGCTCAGTAGGTGACCTCTCTCTGTGTGGTTCAGAACACAGCAAATGATCCTTTCAGCCTTCCTTCCTTCCTGTACATTTCTGATCTAATTGTCATGATAATTAAGTTTCCATCTTGTTTTACTGCATCACTACCCGACAAAGTATAACCTGCCTCCAGGTTTTATTGCTTATATAAATTATTTCACACTTCTTGCATTGAGCTTACACTGACATAACTGTACTTCTTAAAAACAAATCCTAGCACAATCTGGTACCAAAATTAGCAGAAAATATAAATACACACACTTTTGAAGCATCTTAGATGCTTACAAATCACACAACTAATCAATTGTGCAAAATTAGTCATTCATACAAAATATTAAAACTTCAGCAAACTGAAGGTCTGTTTATTAAAAACAGTTTAAAACCACAATGTCATTTAAGTCTAGTTCGAATATTTAATCAAAAAGTAACTGCCGTATTGTTTCATATTTTTCAAGTATTCAACTAAAAGTATGTGATATAAGGGATGAAATATGAATTTATTAAATCAATGTACTCCATTGCATGTCTCACCAGATCATTTTTATGATCATTTTTCTTAATATAGTGTATATGCTTAGATCATTTTGGAAAATTCAACAGGAGGTGATAAAATTAAAGTGGCAATTGACCGTGTTTGCAGACAAATAGCTAGGTCTGAATGAAGCAATCTCTACTGACAGTGTTCTAAAGTTAAAGCAGTTAAAGTTGTAGTATTTGTGGTATATGTAGTATTTTGTACTTCTCTATTACTGATATGTATTGATTACTTTTCTATTCATTTATTACTTTTCTGTTTATTCATTAATTCTATTTAGGTGCTGTTAAGTGGGTTTGTTTTTAACTTTTAACTTTTATATTTAAGTAGGACTGTAGCTTTAAGATGTGCCAGGAAATTTTAAAATGGAGTGATGTCACCAATTAGTTTTGTATTTAATGGATGGATTTTATTGGAAATGTGTTCTGAAGAAGTCAATATAATGAAAGCGCTAAACCTTGTTATTAAATTGTGTCTGTGAGTAGAACTGTTTCATTTCTTTGTTCATTAGATCTTTTTGTCGTCAAGGCTCTGGCAGGTTTTCTTATATAAACTGGTACACAGACTGTGCAATGTGCATAGGTTAATAGGCACTTACTAAACTAACAGTCAAGGAAACCATTAAGAAGCTCAGATACATCATCTAATACTGGAGCAGGACGTTTATCTGTGAAGAATTTGGCATATTTAATGCTGAATTAAAAAATAAAGGTGACATTTAATACTGAATTAAAAAATAAAGGTGACATTTACTTTTACGGACACAAAAACCGAAGGATGTTAACAATAATCTATTTTAATTTACTTGAAATAGGGGAAGGAATGTGCGGCTATGATATTAAATAAAATCACTTGTGGACTGCACAAGCCTGGTCACAAAATGTATAATATCTGAAGATGAAGTCAGCCTTTCATCAGTTAGCTTAATGAAGTACAAGTGTATCTTTAACTTAGGAAAGTTAACATGATAAAGAGGTTTCTAATTTATTGTTATACTGGGATTACTTTCTAAAGAGTGATGCATCTAGAGTTCTTTAAAAATATTCTATTTTGAGGTTACATTTCCCAGTGTCTAAGATCAGAAATGTAATTAAAGCAGGGTAGTTTTGGAAATCTAGTTAAATTTTACTGAGAATGGATAACATTTTAAGAATTATTTCATGTCAAAAACAGCTGATCTAACCACATAATCCAGAGAGGAAGAGTATTTGATTATGTTCACAGGTGCTCCAAAATAGTTCTTAACATTCCTGAAATCTAATTGAAAGGTTAAAAACATAGGAATCCTTGGGTATTCTTTCACATTTAGGTCAGATAACTAATGTTGTCCATAGATCACTGTCAGGAATTAAAATTACTAAAATTGCCATTGCGACCACATTTTGTTAAATATAACAATAACAAATGTATTAACAGCGACATGAACTGTCATCATGTAAGACATCTAATTACAGATCAGTATATACTCCTGACAGCATGTGAAATGCTCACTATCACCTCCCCACCCCCCAAATACAAGCAACATTACATGCCTCCACTCACTCTAAGCAAAACAACCAAGTTTGAAGCAAAGTGCTATCACTCACCTCAAACTGCTACTAACAAAACCCAAAGGGGAAATGGGGGCACAATAGGGGTTCCAAACTGCATCCCTCTTACTCCACCCTACTAAATAATTTAATTCACATAGCCTGATAACCAAGACCCACCACCACATTCAAATGAATAAGGGAATGGAGGGCAGGATTTGTGCTGAATCTATGACAGGAATTGTCAGCTATTCTTTTATAATTAGATCAAACAACTTATTTAATTTAATTAAATCCTAGGTATATTGTTTGCCTTATATAAATACCAAGACAGTCTTACTAATACAAAAAATATTCATTTAGTATACAAGAAACTGAATTATCACATAAGGAAAATACTCTCAGGAAAAATAATCATCTTTATTATTGATGTTCTTGTTAATAGAGTGAATGTAAACGTAGTCCAATGTTATAGATATAACTCATTTTATCAAAAACTGAGTTAATGTTTGACCAGATAGGAGAGTTTGTATTGGACTATATGTAACACCATGATATTTGAGCTCATTTAGCAAAATATGTATATGGTGAATGTAGAATATGGTTATGAATGTCTTGTAAATGAAGAGATGAACTATCAAGACTCAGTTTGAAGTTTAAAACACAGCTATAGCCCTCAGTCACTTATTCAAGGCAAGAAATTGATCTAGAAGGATTGTTAAAAGTAAAACCTTCGTAACAGCAAAACCAAAAATAATGGTGTGGGGGGGGGGGATTGCTGCCCAGTGACGGTAGTTCCCTTAATTTGAAATAGTTAGTACCCAGTCATTACTTATATGAACTAAGTATATAGTCATAAAACAACAGAATAAAATGAAAACCGCAAAAACTTGAAATCACTGCTGAAGCATAAATAGAAATTACCATCAGTGCTTTCCTTTGTAAAATGTGATGGGGCAGTTCTGACCTGGGGAACAGAAATTGATATGTTTAAACTGAAATACTTGTTTACTTTACCAAGTATAAAAAATTGTGAAACACTACCTAGCTAAAATGTTCTATTTTATATGGGCAGACAAACACAATTTTAGCTTGCTATTGCAAAGCCCTTACATACAAACCTGCCTTAGACAAGGCTGCACTTATAATGTCCTTAAATAACAAACTTACTATAACATGATTACTATATGCTCAGTTTTTGAGCATGGTAAATGTGTTCCATATACAACATGCAATTATAGTATATAGTAGATAACTAAATGTCAAGGATAAATTCCATGAGTTAATAACGTTTAAGTCTGGTATGTGTGTGGTAATCTACCCTGCAAGATGACATGGCTTGGGGGTATTATCCATGCAAAATACTTTCTTGTCTTTCTTATTTGTTTGTTGTTGCCATATAATAGTGTGTATATGTATGCATATATATATATATATATATATATATATATATATATATATATATATATATATAAATATATATATAAATATATATATATATATATATATATATATATATATATATATATATATATATATATATATATATATATATATATGTATATATATAGTTTCATAGTTTCATAGTTTAGTACTAGGCTATCTGCCCTGGGGCATTTGTAAGCCTAGCCCTAGAGATGTGGCTTTCGCCACCCCATGTAGTGGTACTAAGGTGTACAGAATAAATTTAGAATACTGTGCCTTTGTCTAGTAGTGACACATTGAAGACCCCCTTACTTATTAAAATTAGTTTACTGTGCCTCTGTCAAGTAGCGACACAGGGGTGACCCCCGGGGTAAACCTACGATCTCCCATCCACTCGTCAAGATTTCTCTTGAACAGAGTCAGTGAGGGGCTCTGCCTAACATGAAGTGGGATTCTGTTCCAGAGTATGGGAAGCCTCTGAGTTATGAATCCATCCCTCCAGCATGCTCTATTCATATTTGTACTGAGGTTTAAATCTTTGGCTCTCGTGGTTCTAATGGATTTGGATTTTTTGAGGTGGAGCATGTCCATCAATTCCTGGTTGGACATGGCCTTGTATGTCAGGCACAGATCACCTCTGAGCAGGCGGTATGCTACTGAATAGAGCTGGAGTTTCTTTAGCCTGGTAGCATATGACATATGTTGGAGACCCTTGATCCTCTTGGTGAGGTACTTCTGGGATCTCTCCAGCTGTTGTAAGTGCCGGGTGAGGTACATACCAAATAGGGCATTGTACTCAATCATGGGCCTGATAAGGGAGCAGTATAGGGGTACAATGACCTCCTTTGATCTGGATGTGAACCCCTTCATGATAAGGTGGGCAAGGTAGAAAGTCTTTCTAACCACTTTGGCAACGTGGATGTCAAATGAGAGGTCACTATCAACTTGGGTCCCCAGGTCTCTGATTACTTTTTCGGTACTCAGTGGGTTACTGTCTATGTGATAATTTGTGAGTACTTTGTTTTTCCCAAAGGGGATGACTATACATTTCTTGGCATTCAGTTTAAGGCCATGATTCCAGCACCAGTTGTCCATTTCAGTGAGGCCTTTCTGTAGGATGTATGTGTCAGCTGGTGTATCGACTATGGCGCCTAGTTTGCAGTCATCTGCGAACTTTGTCAGTCACAACCCTCCCATGTTTGCTTTCACATCTGAGAAGTAAATGCCGAACAAGAGGGGTCCCAGGACAGAGCCCTGTGGGACACCACTTGTGACTGGCTTTGAGTCTGACATGGCTCCGCAATTTTGACTTTATGGGTTCTGTTCTTTAGCCAGTTTGCAACCCATCTTGTGACATATGGATTTACATTTAAGCAGTTTAGCTTGTCTATGATGCCTGAGTGGGGTATTGTGTTGAAGGCTTTAGCCAAGTCCAGGTAGGCTGTATGGACTGCCTTGCCCTCATCAATGGCTCTAGTGACTGTTTTGAAAAAGTCAACCAGGTTCAAAAGGCAGGATCTGCCCTTTACAAAGCCGAACTAGGTGGGATTGAGTGTCTGTAGGTCCCCAATGTCGTTGTTTATGAGTTCCATAATAATTCTTTCCATAGCTTTGCAGACCAGGCTGGTTAAGCTTATGGGGCGGTAGTTCCCAGGGTCTGTAGTGGAGCCTCCCTTGTGGAGTGGGACCACTGTTGCTGTATGCCAGTGTTCAGGTACATATCCTGTAGTAAGGCTATGGTTAAATAGCATTTTTATATGCGGGTTTAGCTCCTCTTGGAGTTCACGTATCACGCAGCCGGGGATACCATCAGGACCCATTGATGCTGTGTTTTTTGCTTTGCTGAGGGCGGTTCTCACCTGGACATCAGAGATGACAGGGAGGTTACATTCAACTGGGATAAGTATTTCTTCTTTTGGAGGTGAGGGAGGGGAGAAATTTGCACTGAACCTGTCTGCTAGAATGTTGGCAATATCTGTGGGTCCGGTAATTTTTTTGTCGTTGTGTACTAACTCTGAGCATATCTGAGGGTTTCCGCCCAGGTTTCTAACATAACTGAAGAATGCCTTGTGGTTATCTTTAGTGTCCTTGGCAATTTTTCTCTCAAAGTTGGCCTTGGATGTTTTTATGAGAGAACGTAGCTTTCTACTTGTGCTGATCACAGATGCCTTCCCTTTATGGGATTTTGCTCTGTCTTGCAGTAGCTTCCTTCTTTTGTTATACAATTTGTTTATGGCTGGGGTCCACCAAACAGGACGCTTTCCTTTGGTGGAGAGGGTCTTGGTTTTATTTGGGATTGCACGATCCATGCATTCTTGGAGATGTTCATAGAAAGCATTTGTGTAGGATTCAGCATTGTGGGATGTGGTTTTCATTGGCCCTGTGGGCTTAAATGATACCATCTCAGACTTAAGAAGTGTAAAGTCGGCTTTTGAAAAGTTTCTCACTGTAGTCTTTTGTGCTGGGGGTGAAGGTGGTAAATGTATATCCAGGGTGATTAGTTTGGGGTCAGATCTCACCAGTGAGGGGAATACTTCCGGTGTGGAGCATTTTGTCCTCATGTTTGTGATGATCAGGTCTAGTATATTATCCCCCCTTGTGGGAGAGGTGGTTAGCTGTTCCATTGCATTTGAGTTTATGAATTCCAGGAACCTTTGGGCTAGGGTGTTAGGGCTAGAATAGTGCACCCAGTCTATGTTAGGGTAGTTGAAGTCTCCCAATATGATGGTATTTGGTGAGACATTCATATCTTCCAATGTCTTCAGGAAGGCTGAGTGGGGTTCTTGAGACTGGGAGGGTGGTCTGTAACATGCAACCAGTTGTATAGCAGTTTTGCCTATGGTTAGCTGCACCTGGATGGTCTCCGATGCTTCATGAGTTGCCACTAACCTGGAGGTGTGGGTATCCTTGATGAATATGGACACTCCCCCTCCCTTTGTGGTTCGGCCTGGGTTTTGGGGCCGAAAAGCATGATACGAGGTAAAGCCTGGTGGTGCTGGGGTGCTCTCAAAAGCCTTGAACCAGGTCTCAGTTACTGCACAGACATTGATGTTCTCCATACTGAGGAGTGCTTCAAGAGCCTGCATCTTGAGATTTAGACTTCTGGCGTTGAGCAGCATTACCCTTAATTTTTTTCCATTTTTGTTTTCTAAGGAGGTGGGTTTGTCTTTTGAGCCTTGCCTAAAAAAGGCACTATGGGGGTGGCAAGAGCCTTAGCCAATATCTGGAAGCCCAGTGGTGACAGGTGCAAGCCGTCCCTTGCGAGGCAGCGTGGCTTGTCCAGCATATCATCCGTAGCAGACAGACATTGGATCCCCCTAGATTGACACCAGTAATTGAGACAACTATTAAAGCTGATCATCTTGTCTTTGTATTGTGGCATCATTCTTGGTGAGGGTAAGATGCTGCTCTGGGTCAGGGTCATACCAGCCTGGGCTACATAATCGGAGAGCTCCTCTATGTCTCTTTTCATGTAGTCCAAGGAGGTACGTCTCAGGTCATTCATGCCGGCATGGACAATGACAGAGTCATATTTGTACATGCTTTTGAGTGACCTAAGTGTGTGTGTTATATGGTGGATCCTAGCCCCCGATAGGCAGCTTACTGTTACCCTCTCCTTGCTCAGCCTGGTAAGTGGGACGTCAGTGTGTCTGACTATAGAGTCACCTATCACTAGTGTGTCAGGCATAGTGTTTGGCCTTAAGGGCTGTGATTTATTGACACACCGATTTATTGAAGTATGTGTTGCATGTGTTATGTTTTGAGGTGGTGGATTTTTGGGTGTCTGCTTTGGGAGTCTCTGTTGTTTTGGTAAGTTTTTTAATAGAGCCTCCGAGTATGTTTTTGTGTTATTATGTTCATAGGTTCATAGGTTTATACTAGGCTATCTGCCCTAAGGCATTTATAAGCCTAGCCCAAATTTTTGTGGCTTACGCCACCCCTTATATGAAAAAATACTGTGCCCATTAGTTTGTTGTGCCTCTGTCCAGCAGTGACACATAGATGATTCCCGGGATAAACCTACGATCTCCCATCCACAGGTCAAGATTTCTCTTGAACAGAGCCAGCGAGGTGCTCTGCCTCACATGGACCAGGATTTTATTCCACAGCATAGGGAGTCTCTGAGTGATAAATCTATCCCTCCAGCACGTCCTGTTTATATCCGTGCTAAGGTTTAAGTTGCTTGCTCTAGTGGTTTTGGTGGATTTGGATTTTTTGAGGTGGAGCATGTCCATTAATTCCGGGTTGGACATGGCCTTGTATGTCAGGCACATGTCACCTCTGAGCAGACGGTATGCAACTGAGTAGAGCTGGAGTTTCTTCAATCTGGCAGCATATGACAGATTTTGGAGTCCCTTTATCCTTTTGGTGAGGAACTTTTGGGGTCTCTCCAATTGCTGCAGATGTCAGGTGAGATACATCCCGAATGGGGCATTGTACTCGATCATTGGTCTGATAAGTGAAGAGTACAGGGGAACAATGACCTCACTAGATCTGGATGTGAATCCCTTCATGATCAGGTAGGCAATGTAGAAGGTCTTTCTAACCACTTTAGCAACGTGAGTGTCAAAAGAAAGGCCACTGTCAACCTGGGTCCCCAGGTCCCTGATAACCTCTTCTGTGCTTAGTGGATTGCCACGTATATGGTAGCTTGGGGTTACCTTGTTTTTCCCAAAGGGTATGACTATACATTTTTTGGCGTTTAACTTCAGGCCATGGCTCTGGCACCAGCTATATGTTTCCGTGAGTCCCTTCTGAAGGATATCCGTGTCCGATGCACTTTCCACTATGGCGCCCAGTTTGCAGTCGTCAGCAAACTTTGTCAGCCAAAGTCCTCCCATGTTGGCCTGTACTTCTGAGAAGTAGATGCCGAACAATAGGGGGACAAGGACCGAGCCCTGTGGGACACCACTTGTGACCCTCTTGGAGTCTGACATAGCACCAGCAACTCTAACCCTGTGGGTTCTGTCCTTAAGCCAGTTTGCAACCCATCTTGTGACATATGGGTTTACATTTAAGCTGGTAAGTTTTTCTACAATACCCGAGTGGGGTATTGTGTCGAAAGCCTTTGCAAGGTCAAGGTAGGCTGTATGGACTGCCTTTCCTCATCAATGGCCTTGGTGACTGTTTCAAGAAGTCGACCAAGTTCAAAAGGCATGATCTGCCCTTGACGAAGCCAAACTGGGTCGGGTCCAATGTCTACAAGTCCCCTATATCTTTGTTTATGAGCTCCATTATGATCCTCTCCATAGCTTTGCAGACTAGACTTGTTAAGCTTATGGGGCAGTAATTACCAGGGTCTGTAGAGGCACCGCCTTTGTGGAGTGGGACCACAGTTGCTGTACGCCACTCCTTGGGCACGTATCCTGTGGTAAGGCTGAGATTAAACAGCTGCCTTATGTGTGGGTTTAATTCCTCATTTAGCTCGTGTAGCACACAGCCGGGGACACCATCCAGTCCCATTGATGCTGTGTTTTTAGCTTTAGAGAGAGCAGCTTTCACCTGCACATTTGAGATGTCTGGGAGGCTACACTCCACTGGGATAGTTATCTCTCCTATAGGGGGAGAGAGGAGGGTGAAGTTTGCACTGAACCTGTCTGCCAGTATGTTGGCAATGTCTGTGGGTTCAGTGATTTTTGTATCATTTTGGACTAATTCTGAGCATATCTGGAAGTTTCCACCCAGGTTCCTAACATAGCTGAAAAAGGCCTTATGATTGTCCTTTGAATCCATGGCAATTTTTCTCTCAAAATTGGCCTTAGTTGATTTTATGAGTGCTCATATTTTTTACTAATAATGATCAGGGGTGACTTCCCTTTTATGGATTTTGTTCTATCATGTAATAGCTTTCTCCTCTTATTGCAAAGTTTGTTAATGGCTGGGGTCCACCAGACTGGATGTTTGCCCTTTGTGGAAAGAGTCTTGGTTTTATTTGGGATTGCCTGATCCATTCAGTCCTGGAGGTGTTCATAGAAGGCATTTGTAAGGGCTTCCACAGCTTGGGTTGTGGTTTCCACTGGCTCAGGGGCCTTGAAGGATACCACACCAGTCTTGAATAGTGTGAAGTTTGCTTTAGAGAAGTTCTTCACTGTGGTCTTTTTTGTTTGGGGTGGGGGCGGGATGTGGATTTCCAGTGAGATTAGTTTATGATCAGATCTCACCAATGAGGGATATACTTCCAGTGTGGAGCATTTTGTCCCCATGTTTGTGATAATGAGATCTAGTATATTTTCTCCTCTTGTGGGAACAGTGACTAGCTGTTCCATGGCATTTGAATTTATGAACTCCAGGAACCGTTGGGCTAGAAAGTTAGGGCTTGAGTAATGTTCCCAGTCTATATTTGGGTGTTTGATTTGCAGTTGGGGTAGGTCTATGTGTGACTGGGTCTGTTGTGTGTGTGGTTACCTTCTCCTTCTGTCTGGTCTTGCCAGTCCTGAGTTGAGAGAGTTCAGCCTCCAGTTTGGCTTTATAGTTGCATCTCTCATATGTATTTGTGTTTGTTGGGAGGAGGAGAGGGTTGTCTGTGTACATGAGACAATTATAGCATTGTCTCAAGATTCCCAGATTAACCAGCTGAACAGGAGAAGATGCTAGCAATCTACCATTCGACATGCTAGAATATTATAAGAGAGTGCTGTGCCTTTAAGGGAAGTGGTTGGAGTGGTAGGTGGATGTAGTGCTACTTAAGTTTGAGAGTGCTTACTTAGAAGAGAAGCTTTGAGAACAAGTGCTAGGCTTATAATATAACGAGTAGACTGGTTAATCTAAGAGTAGAGCTTTCTAAGGGAAATTTGAAGAGCAGACTTGGCGGAGCCAGAAAAAGTTTAACCCTGTTTAACCGGCGTCGCGCAAAGCCACGCAAATGCGGATTTTAAACAGGGAATTTCAAAAGAGCTAGAAATAGTCCAAAACAACCAATTACTACAGCTCTTGTGCTGAGGTCACTCCTTCAGGGACAGATAGGCTGCTCAAGGCTCCCCACTCCCACTGGTGAGCAAATAAACTTCCTTCTATCTAAGTAAGGTAATGGACAACGCAGGAACTACACCACTGCCCAGAATACAGCAGAGCCTGTAAACTGGTCTAAACTAGTCAAGGAGGGGCGGGAAAACAAGGATTATTTTTTTTTTTTTTTTTTTGCTTTTCAGATAGAAAGCACACAGAAATACAGAAGGCAGTAATAAATCAGTTACACAGGCTAGCACACTTTAGTGGGCAGCCTCAACAGTTAAATTAAACAAACAAACAACAGATTTTCGACCAGGTAAAATTTTAAGTGCAGATACTATATAATGCAGCAAACAGTTAAAAAAACAGGATAAGCTTGTTCAAAATAAGCAAGAGAAGGTATTCCAAGTAAAAAAACAGAAAAAATACTTAAATCAGGAAAGTAGTCGCTTTTCTCAGTTCTCTGTAGCTAGGACCACTCTGCAGGACCACCTGGAGCTGTCTCTGAGTAGTATAGCCAGAAAAAAGCAATCCATATATATATAATGAATGGGGAAAAAATATAAACCCTTGTTAGGTGTTGGTTTATCTCAGAACAGGGTTGTATAGGACTCCTTGGCAATTACAAATCCTATCAAGGCATGTATTATTTAACATGGTCCCTTTTCTGGGGAAATAAGAGATATGATACAAACAAAATTGGAACATATTCAGAGGTAAGAATAAACTTAATGCTCGGTAGAGGACATCCCCTTTTTTGTCAACAAAATAGGTAGCAACCTTAAATGATTGGCAGAAAACAAGAAGAGTAGCGGAACTAGATTGTTGAGAATTGTTACTAAACCATGTGGCAGTTGTGGTCAATGCTCATATATTCATACAAGTCTGTCTATTACTTTAACTAACTTTATGCACACGAAGATTCACTTCAACAATGGGAATCGTGCCACTAAAAAAATAGTGTGTCTAGCAGTATGCGAACCATGTGGGGAGGTTTATGTAGTTAAGACAGAGAGATCATTTAAAACCAGAATATATGAACATTTATATGACATTAAAAATAAAAAGGGACACAAATGCCTTATACAAACATTCTCTTACTTGCCCTGAGTTTGTATAGTTCAGGTTTGGTATACTAGAAACAATGGAGGTTGACACCAGGAGTAAAAAATAATTAAAGTGGCAGCTAAGGCTTGCTGCCTATCTCCCACCTGGTTTGAATGACTCCATTTTTTTTAAAACCTATATTAAAGGAAAGAGCAGATACACTATAGGTAGTTTTCAAAAATGGTCAAAGGTATTCTACATTCCCTTTAGTAATATTACAATATATTTTTAAAAAATTCATAAAAAATCTTGATTTGTTTATTTTATGTCAGATTTTATGGATGCATATTTAATTTTAATATGTTTGAAACAGCTTTTTATATACGTTGTTCTCAAATACTTTGATGTGGCTACAGTAATAGTGAGGCATTTAATATTTTTACAGATTGAAAACACCTGGCCACAGTAACTTTTATTCATTGGCTTTTTATGTACCAATGGCAAGATAATTTGATGTATTTAAAGTTGTGAGAACTTGTAGATTTTATTCTGATGAAGTCCCCTGGTGAGAGTGAGAGGAAAGCGCTTAATTTGTGTTTTTAATAAAAGGATTTGTCAGCCGAACCTCTGTTTGGTACATGCTTTTATTTTTGGTGAGTTGTTAACTACAGGCACATACTGCACTTTTTATTGTTTCCTTATATCTAATAGTACTCTGTATTTTTACTTAGCATATGCTAGGTACATTTGAATTTATGATGCACACATACAACTGCTAGATTTTATATGGCCGAAAGAAAAGCAGAAAAGTCTGTCAGTGAGCATCTTGACCTTTCCCGCATCTCCCTATCAAATATATCCCTATTCCTCAGTTATCCTTTCACTGAAGGCCAGCTTAATGAAAATTACTCACTGATGCCAGACTTTATTGATAGAAAAAGTGGATGAAACAAGTGTCAGCGGAAAATCATGAATCATTATCACAGTGGTTTTAACACTCAGACCCTATATTATTATGATAACATATTATGAAAGACATGGTTATACTCGTACTGTACTGTTGATAATTACACCCTGATGCCACACCTTATTGGTCCTTTCCTAGAGGAAAGATATTGTACAATTACATCACTGTTAAAAGAATACTTAGCTTTTTAAAACAATCCCATTGCATGTGTGTGTGTCTGTGTGTGTGTGTGTGTTAGTAAGGAACAGAAGGCTATTATTTATTTTGCAGTGTGGGTATATTTTGGTAATGCTGTTTGGGTGTAGAGTACTTTAAGTGAATTGTTGTTTCTAATTGAAGAGGACATTATATTGCTAATTAGAAATCACATTTTGCCACTCACTAGTGATAAGAAATGCCGGATATAATTTTTAAGATGTTTGGCAGTCACAATGCTCTCTGTTTCACTGCAAGCATTCAGCGCACCTCAGTGGAGTTAATATGTTTCTGTTATATATGTTCTGGATCCAATGTTTCCAGTCTTCTGAATAATGGATGTACTAGCTATTGACAAATTTCACACTTAGCTAGCTGGATTTTTGATCACTTGTTGTACCAGTGAATTTTTGTCACAAAGTATTCTTCTGTAAAGTTGCCATATGTGAACAGTTTCTCCTCCAACAGCACTATAAAGTATACAGAGGGGCAGTCTTTTAAAGCGGGTTTTCCATGAGAGAGCAAAATACTGCAGAGATTTTGTGAGGAATTAAGTCATTTGGAGTAGTGATCATGCAAGCTAATTACTGTTATGAATTAATATGGACATCTTTAAATGATAAGACAGTATGACACCACCTTCTTTGCATTCAGAAACTAATAGCATGTTGTACTTTTTTGCAACTAATAAATGCAGGTATCAGTTACAGAGAAGAATATTTCCCTAAACTGAAAAATCTCTGATACAGATAATACAATCAGCGTGTAAAAAAAGCAACACTTTTTCTCTGTCTCATGATGTAGATTAAAGACACACACCTCTTCTTTCTCCTGAAGTAATTTAGTCTCGCCAGGCTTAGCCACATACAGCTGCAACCATTCATTAAGGATTGATGTTTCAGGTCTCAGTCTGTCATAGATTTAAACGTTTACCTTTTGAATTCAAATGGGGAGAAGCAAGGCTTTTATAAGAAACATGCTAAGATGAATTAAACTCTAAGTCTGCGTTCACTGCAGCTGGCAGGCAAGGATAATGAAGGAGGTTTGGTTGAGGCCTTTTTGTGATATTCTTTCAGATGATATACCCTTTCTGGTCATGCTGGTATTTATAGAGTGAATGCATAATACGTATGATAAAATGTCAAACTGGTCTGTGACATTAGGTATCACAACGTGACTGTACCATGCTTTGCATATAAGGTTGAAATTGTAATTATTTAACTGGAATGGTTAAATGTCACTATTTTTACCTTTTTTCTCTGTTGAATGACATGAAATGCTCATTTCCAGTATGGCAATGTGATATTTTTGCCACCTCTCACATGAATGAACTTAGAATTTCTGAGATAAAATAATCAAATCATTTTCATATTGAGTCTGTATTTTGACACAAAAAGTATTTTATCTATGTTCAGTATTTTATTCATGTAACACCCATTGTATTTTATTGTAAATGAAATACCCATCGTGCATTCTACAATTAATCAAGTATGACAGATCTACTAGCAAGTATATAAGCAGATTATCGTTTTTATTTTGTGAGAGCGTTTACCATTACTGTTTCATATGTGTGCATTACTAATTGCATGTATTGATGCATTATGATATTCAAACAAATGTAAAGATGGATTTTATTATACAAGTCCGACATTTACAGTACTGTTATATGTAATTCAGCTCTCATGTCAACACTTCCTCTCATCAAGATGTGTGCCCCAGACATAACAATGTCACATTCCACTGATATTAAAAACTGAAGCAGTTTAAACAACATTAAGCATACCTTGTTATTGTTAACTGCATAACTGTAGTTAAAGTGTACATTTCTTACTTAGTGACTGTATGTGACTCTTTAAATAGCCATCTGTGGTCAGCAAAACAGAGACTGGCCAAATGAATATTCGATGTATATGGTTTACATTCGTTCTGTCAAATTCACAACTGACAGCAGGTATTTACGCTGACAGAATTATATTCAAGGTCAGATGCATGATTTACCAAATGGTGCAGCATCTGATGTTGCTTTTAGTGAGGAGGTGTATTTGGGGAATGAGAGTGTGTACACGACTGCCATAAGTTAGAGTAATGAATAGCGAAGGGGACAGATGTTTTGTTTTGTATATGTATTTGTGTGTCTGAGCTGGGCATGTGTTTCTTATTTAGAGGCACTGTTACAGAAATGGTTTTAACGTATGTAATGTGCATGGTGGGAAATAGGGGCAGGTAAGGATAGGATTAGCACATATAATTAAGTTGGTGCTCCCCAGCCCCTAACCCTAAACTTAAACATTACTTAAAGTCATATTCTTAACAGCATCACTATGCAGACAGAGTTTATCTACAATTTAATAGTCTTTTTTTTGTTCACCAATAAGAAAAAGGAAAGTATTTGTGTTTTGCTTTTTGATTGGTATTGATGCTGCCAGTTTTTGTTTCAGCAAAGAATGCTGTTGATATTATCTATCTATATATATGTGCGTGTGTGTATGTATGTAGATATATATATATATATATATATATATATATATATATATATATATATATGTATGTATATGTATATATACACAGTAGGCTTTACTGGAAAGGCTCACCCGCACTCTGCCACAGCTTACTATGAGAGAAAGGTTTGTTTGCTTTTTATTTCTTGTATTTTGTATTACTTTATTGCATTTTTCTATTTTGTATGCTGTGATTTGTTTTCTTTACACTGTGTTTTACTTGTATCCTGCTTTTAACTGCATATTAAAATTTGAAAAGAGACCACAGCTGTTTCTTATGAGTCAGACATAATTTTTCCCACCCTCCTACCCTGTTGCTGTTGTGTTGTTAAACACCAATGTATTTTTAATTGTCTGCCCCTTATGTTAATTTGACCATATATCTCATTCCCTCTCTGCTTTCATTGGCTGGTGTAAGCCCAAGATTATTATTTTGTGAAAATCACTCCCCTTCAACTATTTAAATTTATTGGCCATCCTACTGTATTCCATAGTACCAGAATACAAAAGTGCCCACCCCCTTTTAATCTATCTTGCTCTTTTAAAAATAGTGGCTCTCCACTAAAACCTAAGTTACCATCTTTCATATCTAACTGCTTAATACATGCTGCAGTGTTTAGGATAAACCATTTTTTTTCATCTTACCTTTAAGAATCTTTTGCAAGACCACCAGTTATTGCAGAACAAACTTTCTGCCTCTCAGCAGTAATCTTAGGATTAGCGCTTCTGTTTTCTCCTAGTGAGAGAAGGAATACAGCGACATTATTTCATGGAGACTGATCACCAGAAAGCTTAATAACTGCTTTATACTTGACAGCTTGTTATCTGTGCTTACATCCTGATCCTGTTGGGAGAAGGACAGAGTGCATTGATTCCTGACTGTTTCTGGTTGGAGAGTGAGTGTCTGTGCTTACCGTAACTGATTGGTCTAGTTGCTATTCGAGGCATCTACCAGAAAAAGGCTACAAGCCTACAGACCCTTGCATCATCTGGGGCAAGATTGTGGATCACCAAACAGGCTGTGACCTGCTTCTCTTCTTGGGATCGGTGCTAACATTTTGCTTCTGGTGAGAGAAGAAGCAAAGGAGTATTGTATCCCAACAGAGTGAAGCTGTGCTGAGACCAGCATTAGTAGGAACCAGACAGTACCTATTCATGCAACTCCCCTCTTTTCATCATTCTTGACAAGCTAATTCTTTGTTTTCAGTAAGTACTGCTTGATTTGTTTCTAGCTACAGAATATCGGCCTAAATACGTCATCCTTAAATTTTCAGGGTCTACATATTAGTTTCTCCTCAAGTGATTGATAGTGCTCTGTACAGACATTTTTCTGGTAAAAGCACAACTGAAATTTCTCTAATACCTAGTTGCACACAGGACAGCTAGTTTGCAGTGAGAAGCACTGTCCACATAGTTGTAAACCGGATACACCTGACAGTTATTGATATTCTCACTCCAACTCTCTAATCAATAAAAAAGGCTCTGTTGCCATGGATATGAACTTTCCTACTGTGTCCATTACCAGCTTGGTGAATATGGGCATCCTGAAGCAATGTAGAAATTGACACATGTTTAGTGACAACCAGTTAATTCTCAAACAAACTGATATGGTATGTGAGAGATGTATTTACACAACGTCACTGGAGGCAAAGCTCTCACATAAAAGTACTCCTAATGTCAATAAGGTTGTCAGTACTACACATGCTGCACCCATCACGCACAATTAAAAGCAGACATATAGACCCACATTTGCTGAGGGACTTACATGTAACCTTCCTAAACCACAAAGACTTCCTAGATGAAGTATACTTAACAAATACACTCAGCAACCCCAGATGCGCTCTTTCAAAACAACACCCACATCAACACATAGAGCTACATCTCATGGAGCCTCTACCTCTAAGCCCACAAGGCAAGTCACCACACAATCCAACATTCTAGTCATTGGAGAGTCCATTGTGAGACACACTGATGTCCCTCTCACAAGGCTGAGTAAGGAGAAAGTTAAGGTCAGTTGCTTATCAGTGGGTAGGATCCACCACATTACACATGCGCTCAGGTCATTGGACCCAAATTACCAATATGACTCAATCAAAGTCCATGTGGGAGTAAATGACCTGAGATGTACCTCCCAAGACTATATGAAGAGAGACATCATGGAGTTCTCAGAATATGTGTATGGTGCTGGTATGAGCCTAGCACTGAGCAGCGTTTTACCTTCTTCAAGGATGATGCCACAATCTGAACAAAACACGATTGACTTTAATAATTGGCTTAGTTTCTGGTGTCATTCCAAAGGGGTGCAGTATTTGTCAGCATGGAAGGAGATGGTCAACAGACCATGCTGCTTTGCCAGGGATGGTTTGCACTTCTCCCCTCTAGGCATTTGAATATTAGCTAAAACATTGTCTTCCCCATAGTGCCTTTTTTAGGCAATGCCAAACAAAGTAATTCCAACATAGCAAATCAAAACCAATAAAATCTAAAGGTATTACTGCTCAGTGCTAGGAGTCTAAACAAAAAACTCCTCTTCCCTAGAAGCTGATGTCTGTGTGGTCACTGAGACTTGCTTTAAAGCTGCGGAGAGCACACCAACAGTGTAAGGCTATAATGACTCCACACATTTAGCCCGGCTACTTCACAGGCAGGGACTAATTGTGGAGGTGTCTCTATTTACAACAAAAATACATATACTTCAGGGCTGGTCAAACAGGATAATGCACTTGAGCTGCTCCATTTTCAAATCGTAATACCACTTCCTTGCAAGTTATAAGTCCCCCTGTATGACCCAGGAAACCCATACCATGTATTTAAACTTATTAGAAACACTAACCATCCAACCCAATACCATGTTCATGGGTGACTTTAATTACCCCACTATATACAGGAAATCCTATACAACACCAAATGTACATGCACAGAGATTCCTGGATTTTGTAAACACAAACTCCCTGGACCAGATAGTCAATACACCAACCAGGGGTGCAACCATACTGGATCTGGCCCTCACTAATATGGGAGACTGCTCCACACCCCCTACTGTAATGCCTTCCCTGGTAAGGTCAGACCACAAAATGGTCTCCTTTGAAGTAAAAATAAAACCTAGTCCCCCAGCTAAACCTGGAATATTCAGGAACTATTCTAAGGCTAACCTCCTGCTATTAAGTGAGAACTTGGCAACATTTCAAGCCCCCATAAACTCTGAGAACACTTTTGCCTATACAGAACTGTTCACAGAAACACTGTATGATCATGTTAATAGCTTCATAGATGGAGCTGTAGCCACCAGGAGAAGTATAGAACTAACTCAAAAAACAAGCCACCCTGGTGGAATCACAAATTCATTTGGCTATATAACAGGAGGAAGAAAATCATGCCAAAAATTAGGAGGTGCAGCACCCAGCAGGATAAAAACACTCTCATCAAACTAAACAAACAACTCAGAGGACAAATAAAGTCTACCAAAGCCAAATTTGAGGTAAGTTTACCATCCCAGACCAAGAACAACAGCAAAGCATTCTTTACCTATGTCTGCAGCCTCAAAGGCAGTACTCAATTGTGTGCAGAGCTCATTGTAAATGGAGCCACCTATACTGAGCCAGAAGATATAGCAAACCACCTGGCTGATAAATTCTTCTCCAGCTTTACTCCTCTCTCCCCCACAACCTTCCCTTAGGAAATATCATCAAATATGCCTCCCCCTACTATCACTAGGGAACATGTCCTTAATGCTCTTTCTAAGACCAACAACATTGCATCAATGGGCCCAGACAATATCACAGGATGCCTTCTAAATAGCATGAAAAATGACCTATCAGGGCCTTTGGAAATACTATTTAACTGTAGCCTCTGATCAGGCTTCATGCCTCATGAATGGAGAAAGGCAACAGTTATCCCTTTGCACAAAGTTGGGCCATCTACAGACCATGGAAACTACAGACCCATAAGTCTCACTAGTCTTATATGTAAGGCCATGGAGATGATCAGTAGAGATATAGTAAACCTCCAGACACTGGAGAAAACCCAGTTTGGTTTCATCAAGGACAGATCATGCCTACTCAACCTGGTGGAATTCTTTGAGAAAGTCACCAAAGCAATGGATGGGGGAAAATTTGTTCACACTGCCTACCTTGACCTGGCCAAGGCATTGACACAATACCCCACTCAGGCATTGTTGACAAACTCAGGAGGTTAGGTACAAACCCATATGTCACAAAGTGGATAGCCAACTGGCTCACAAACAGGACCCAGAAGTTAGATTTTGGGAGTCCACCTCTACAAAGAGGCCAGTCACAAGTGGAGCCCCTCAGGTCTCAGTCCTTGGACCTCTTCTTTTTGGCATTTACTTCTCAGAAGTCAAGACCAATGTCAGTGGTCTCTGGCTGACTAAATTTGCAGATGATTGCAAATTAGGAGCTGTCACTGAATCTCACACTGACACAAATGTTCTCCTGGAGGGGCTGACACAGACAAACAACTGGTGTCAGAGCCATGGAGTAAAACTAAATGCCAAGAAATACATAATAGTATCCTTTGGGAAGTCATCTATCCCTGGTAACTGTCATACTGACAACCCACCCCTTCAAGTTGACCCAGTGGTCAGGAGCTTAAGGACACAGATAGTAATATACCCTTTGATCATCATGTGCCTACAGTGGTGAGGACATAATACAGGGATAGGGCATTGAGGCGGTCTGCATAGAAAATATTACTTATGCACTGTATTCCTTTAGTGTTGCGCAACTTATAAACAAATGTATGGCATCTAAGTCCGAAGAATTCATTGTTCTACTGTATTCGGCATTCATCAGACCTATCGTTGAGTACAGTGCCCCCTTTGGTATGTACCTAACCAGGCATATCCAACAATTGGAATATCCAGAGAGGTTCCTCACTAAAAGAATACAGGGCATAAGTAATATGTCCTATGCAGACCACCTCAATACCCTATCCCTGTATTCTGTCTTCTACAGGCTTTTGAGAGGAGATCTATGCATGGCATACAGGATATTGTCAGACCCCATTCTATTGGACCTCCTGCATATCCACAAAACAAACAGCATCAGAATTACCCATTCTAAAGATTTAAATCTTCTCTTTGATATAAATAGGACCTGTTGGAGAGATAGGTATGTATCCCAGAGACTACCCCCATCTATGGAACAGGCTCCCCATCCATGTGAAGCAGAGTTCCTCTCTAACCCAATTCAAGCACAACTTGGACAGTTGGATGGGTGGTTTGGAACCTATGTCTCTAATGGACACAGGTAACCTGTAAATGGTTCATCTCCCAGGCCCATGTTTACACTTATCAAGGGTATCAGAACTTGACAGAGATTTGGGATGCATGGCTAGGCTTAAAAAAAGCCCTTCTGGTCGTTAGCCTAGTAAACACCTATGAACCTATATATATATATATATATATATATATATATATATATATATATATATATATATAGTATACATAGATAGAAATAGTGTGTGCATGAGTGTGGATGTGTGGATGTATGCCATACCTCTCAACCTCTTAGCACAAAAAAATCTAGACAAAGTCTAATAGAATAGGGGGCAAAGGTACAACTATAGGGGCATATTTTAAATACTGATGTTGTAAACATAGAAAGTTGCTAAAATTACATGATTTATGTTAGCATGTATTTTCTGAAAGAAATGAAGTCTGAAATTCATGTGTTCCATTATTTAGCGGCTTCAATTGTCAGTGATTTAACAGGAAACTACAAGTTTTATGAGGAATAGATGAAAAATATGATGGAAAAATCTGGACATTCTGTGAAAATCATGAAAGCTGAGAGGAATGGTGTGTGCTGAAACAAACAGTGGATACATAGATTTGTTCATATCTCGAACAATTCCTGTTGAATGCAAAGAAATAAGACACCTCAAAAAAAGGTAATTTTCCATGGGGACAAGCCTCCTATAAGCCATGTGTAATACCCCCACACCTCCCAAACATATATATGCCAGCTCCATATTCATTTAACATTAAGAAACAGAAAGCAGTCTCCTGAAGACACAACAGTCTGGGTTAATCACTTGTTTCACAGAAACATGAACAAGTAAGTGATTTCTAAGATTTCATGATATGAGATATGGGTAAGTCTTTCCTTATAAATTACTTTGAGGATTATTTTTATTATATGATGTTAATTTCTCCTCCAGTGCACCTAAATGTCTTATTTTACTGGGAGCTAGAGCATGAACTTTTTGCTATATATTTTTACGGATTCACTTTATAATCCTGAAATACTGAAATATCAAATTTCAGTATCTTGAAACTGTAAGGCTGAAAATTCACAAACCTGAAACCCCAAAACCGCGAAATTCAAAACCGCGACTATCAAAAAAACACTACACCACACAAACAAACACGAATACACCTACCTCCCTACACTAAAACAAACCAAAACAGCACACACAAACACAACAAAACAAACACACATACCCACACTTCCTATAAGCAGGGGGGCAAGTTCCCCTGCACCACCCATGTGGGGGATGCACCCCCCACACCCCCTACTTATATGTACTAACTCCAAGGGCGCACTAAAACCAAAAGACAGAAAACCCACCACCACACATTCTACACCCCCCCTTATTCACATACACACAAATACCACCACTCCCAACACTTACACACTCACACTCTTACCTACCTACCCTAACCCACACCTAAAACTCCCCAACACACTCATATATATACAAACCCTCCCCAAAACCCTTAAAAAATTACACTTACCTAACGCAGCATCACTACTGCGGGTTCAACATTTCCGTGTTCGATATCCTGCAGTTTTGCACAACTGCAGTTTATACACTTTGGTCTCGAGATACTGAAATTCAACATTTCAGTATTTTGAGATTCCAAAGTGAACCCATTCTTACTTTCTGTTCTATTTTCTGATATGTACAACTTACTGCCTCTCTGTTACACACTGTTCTTTGTAAATTATTTCACCCAGGCAGTAACTGCAAATGGTCAATGATTAGCATACTAGTGCAGTAAACAAATGTAAATAAGAGTAAAATAAAACAGAATGAACTGAATACGGTATCAAAGATAATTTCTTGGTGAAAACATACTATGTTTTTGGCTTTTAAAGTTGAACCATGCTCTTGAATAGATATATACCAAAGGGGGCATTGTGTTAAATTATGTATCTAATAACATTAGAGGAGATAGGGACTATAAAGTCCTTCAACCTGCTGAATATTTAGAAATTAGATGGACTGGGTGAAAGGATTTTCTAACTATAGCTGATGCACGATGGTCAAAGGATAGCTTATTATCCACAAACATGACAAGCCATCTAATGACAATCAGATTTGGGGGAGGTTCATTTATGTGGTTGTTGTAGGAGTGATCTTTCCTCTTGAAGAAGCAATGCTACATTTTGTTAGTGTTGAGCTTTAGTCCGTGGTTAAGACACCATGAATTCATGCATGACCCTCTTGTGTGATATTGGTAGCATCTGGGGTGATTACAACAGCACTTAGTTTGAGATCATTGTCAATCATTGTGAAAGTTGGTCAGCCAGAGACATTTTAAGTCAGATTTGATATCAGCAAGTTACAAGCTGACGAGTGATAGTCCCAAAATATAGTGTAGCAAGCCATGAGGGATAAGTCTTTTTGCCACCTACAGTAACAGAATGGGATTTGTTTGTTAACAAAATTTCTAACAATCTGTTGGTGTATCCTCATTTGCTTTCATCTTCTCTCTCTTTCAAAGAAGTGAGTCAGGTTAAGTAAGCAGGATCTGACGTTATTAAAGCCAAATTGATTTGGGTAAAGGGATTATACTCTGTCAATATCCTTTTTTTGTAAATAACATGACAGTATATTCCATTACTTTACATGTGAGGTTGATAAGGCTCATCAGCCTGTAATTTCAGGAGTCTGTGGTTTGGCTGCCCTTGTGGAGGAGACCACCACATCTGCTTTCCATGTTTAAGGAACATAACTAGTAGACAGGGGATGGTCAAGTGAGGCAGTGTTTCATACTAGCAAGAAAACCTTGTATGTTGCCTGTATCTGTACAACATATTTACTTTGTTTTAGAGGGGCCATCTAATATGTGCTTTGTTGTAATAATAAGAATATTAATTGGAATACATTGAAGAGAAAGCATGGACAGCACAAAGGGGAAGCATTTGAGCTAAATGTGTCTGCAGGAATATCCATAATAACCTGGGAGTCTGACAGATGGTGCTATCTGATATCAGCTCAGGACATTGCTGAGAATTATTCTTGACGGTCTTGACACAACTGAAGAAATCTACACCATTATCTTTGAAGGTGATAACAAAATTCATCTCAAACTTGGTCTTACTGGTATTCATCCTTTGCCTTAGTAGTTCTTTGTTTGCTCTTTCAAAGACATCTTTAGGTTAGGGGATCTGAGCTTAATTTTTAAGGCCAATTTTTTTTCCCTTGTTATAGAGTGGGTGAAATCTGAGCATATTTTTAAGGTCAGGATTTCTTTTTATTCCTGCTGAAGAGTAAAACTCAATGGGGAAACATGGCCAGTTTAGTTGATGGGTTCTCATATGGCTTTTAAATGTCATAAGACTGGAAGATAGCGCTAGGGAGAAAACCTTGAAGAAAACTCTGAAGACAATTATATTTAGCAGCTGCTCTGGCCATTATCTTCTGAAGAATGCTGTGGCCTAGTGGTTGGATTTGACCAGCATGGGGCTAACCACAGATGTGGTTTATAATGGTGCTATATGATTTTGTTATAACTAGATCTAGACATTTTGCACCCCAAGTAAATGTAGACACTAATTTGTCTGGACAGTAAATGTTTGTGATATTCAGGAATCATTGTGGATATTTATTTATGTTATATTTTAGCCACTTTATGGATAGATAGTTGAAGTCATCCAAAGTAATTGTGTTTGGGTCAGTGGTTAGGGATTGATATTTGTTAAGGATGTCTTTATGAGCTACCCATGATATGAAAGGGGTATATGTGCATGTAGTAACCTAAATATGTATGAATTGTAGGTCTTTATTTTCTGGAGTAGACACAAGGTGATGTCTTAATGAATAAAACTGATAAACCCTGCTAAGCATAGCATGGTTCTCAGTGGAAGGAGCGATAGAAGTAACAGGCATTAAAAGTCAGGTGCTGGAGTATTATCATTGTATTGGAACAACGTCTCTGCTGCTATGCAGATGCATTTCTTTTCAAGAGTTAGGAAACACTTGATGGCAGGTATTTTTTTGTTTACATGTCTGTGTTTGATCAGTACCTTGCTAGTATAGCCTTGATTTGAATTTCTATCTATGTTGCTGAGGGATGAGTAGGTTACCTCACTGCTTAGGAAATTTTTGGAATCTTTAGGAAGGCTATGGTACTGGTTTTCTTTTTTAGTATATCAGCATAAATGAGTTCAGTGCTGTTGCTGTTGCTATGGGGTGTGTGACTTCTGACAACTGTTTGGGATGAGAGGCTTGCCTCCCACTATTATACCCCAGCATGTAGATTCATTGTATGCTAACAGCAGTGTATTGTCAGTGATCACAAGACAGTTGATACTGATACATGCCTCAAGGTACTCGGTGCTAGCAGACCGTCACTGTGTCACATGTCTGCAGTTCCCTTATTTTGACTATATGGCTCTATATATATATATATATATATATATATATATATATATATATATATATATAAACTATAAACCATTTCTCTCTTCCAACTTTTCCTTCTCCTAGCTCTAACCTTAGTTATTCAGAAATGCCTATCCTTTGTTCTTTTCTGACAATTGTAAATGTTATCATGGTTTCGATTTGAAACACTGTTGGCAATATAATGTAAACTAACCTCACCTGGTATAACTGAACAAGCCTACTCTGTAACACTTTTGTGTAATATGTTCAAGTAACCCTTGTACCCATTTGTTTTTTTTCCAAAGATTGCACTTCTCTTATATATAGTCTACCATACTTAGGTCATTGTATTCCTCTTGTATGTATTTAACTTCTAATAGACATGTACATTATTTTGTGATGTATATTAATCTGCTATTTTGTGTACTAATTATAATTATGAAAATTGCACATGGCATGTTACTGGAGGTTTTCTCCCAGGGCCTCCACTGAAAATGTGCTTTGCCCAGTCAGCCTCTCCCAGTCAACAAAAATAAATAAATAAACAGACAAAGAAATAGACACACTTGGAATCAGGAATCTTCCTTGCTAATCAAATTGAAGATGTCAAGGAATCCCTATTAAAAGTTAAAAAGACATGTCCCATCTGACCTGACTGTATCTCGGGAGAGTTAATCAATAAGGTATCTAAAGAACCACAGTACATACTAACTCTAATTTTTAAATACTTGCTGAAAAATGACTTGATTTTGAGGATTGGATTAAATCACTAGTTGCCCCTATCTGAAAATGTTGAAATAAATGCAGTATCAGCTATTGATCTATTAGCCTGATGCCCACAACTGCTTAATGTTTTGAATGTTATCGACTAAAACAACTAATAAGTGGCTGCACGGGGAGGTGAATGTTATTGACTAAAACAACTAATAAGTGGCTGCATGGGGAGGTGAATGTTATCGACTAAAACAACTAATAAGTGGCTGCAGGGCGAGGTGAATGTTATTGACTAAAGCAACTAATAAGTGGCTGCATGGGGAGGTGAATGTTATCGACTAAAACAACTAATAAGTGGCTGCATGGGGAGGTGAATGTTATCGACTAAAACAACTAATAAGTGGCTGCATGGGGAGGTGAATGTTATCGACTAAAACAACTAATAAGTGGCTGCATGGGGAGGTGAATGTTATCGACTAAAACAACTAATAAGTGGCTGCATGGGGAGGTGAATGTTATCGACTAAAACAACTAATAAGTGGCTGCATGGGGAGGTGAATGTTATCGACTAAAACAACTAATAAGTGGCTGCATGGGGAGGTGAATGTTATCGACTAAAACAACTAATAAGTGGCTGCATGGGGAGGTGAATGTTATCGACTAAAACAACTAATAAGTGGCTGCATGGGGAGGTGAATGTTATCGACTAAAACAACTAATAAGTAGCTGCATGGGGAGGTGAATGTTATCGACTAAAACAACTAATAAGTAGCTGTAGGAGGAGGTGAATGTTATCGACTAAAACAACTAATAAGTAGCTGCATGGGGAGGTGAATGTTATCGACTAAAACAACTAATAAGTAGCTGCATGGGGAGGTGAATGTTATCGACTAAAACAACTAATAAGTAGCTGCATGGGGAGGTGAATGTTATCGACTAAAACAACTAATAAGTAGCTGCATGGGGAGGTGAATGTTATCGACTAAAACAACTAATAAGTGGCTGCATGGGGAGGTGAATGTTATCGACTAAAACAACTAATAAGTGGCTGCAGGGGAGGTGAATGTTATCGACTAAAACAACTAATAAGTGGCTGCATGGGGAGGTGAATGTTATCGACTAAAACAACTAATAAGTGGCTGCATGGGGAGGTGAATGTTATCGACTAAAACAACTAATAAGTGGCTGCATGGGGAGGTGAATGTTATCGACTAAAACAACTAATAAGTGGCTGCATGGGGAGGTGAATGTTATCGACTAAAACAACTAATAAGTGGCTGCATGGGGAGGTGAATGTTATCGACTAAAACAACTAATAAGTGGCTGCACGGGGAGGTGAATGTTATCGACTAAAACAACTAATAAGTGGCTGCAGGTGGAGGTGAATGTTATCCACTAAAACAACTAATAAGTAGCTGCACATCATCAACTAATAAGTGGCTGCACGGGGAGGTGAATGTTATCTACTAAAACAATTAAAAAGTAGCTGCACATGGAGGTGAAAGTTATCCATTAAAACAACTAATAAGTAGCTGCATGGAGAGGTGAATGTTATTGCGTATGTGTTCATGTTTAAACCAACATTTTTATTTTCTCTTGTTTTATCTCCATTATATGATACTTAAAAGTGAGTCATCATCAACTAATAAGTGGCTGCACAGGGAGGTGAATGTTATCTACTAAAACAATTAAAAAGTAGCTGCACATGGAGGTGAAAGTTATCCATTAAAACAACTAATAAGTAGCTGCATGGGGAGGTGTGAATTTTATCTACTAAAAACTAATAAGTAGCTGCACAGGGAGGCTCACTATTCAACAGCTGCATCTTTGGTCCATGAATTGACAGTCAGCTATGGTTTGTTATAGCTGGTTCTATGACAAACTCTTTCAATTAATGGACCAAGGAATTGTATGTGCAGTTGGATATTTGGATGCTTCTAAAGATTTGATATCATGTTTCATGATCAGATACCAGGCAAACTATGTGAGCTAAATGTAAATCCCTATATAATCAAATGAGTAGAAAGTTGGCTGACAGCCAGGAAGCAAGCAGTCACAATGCAAGGTTTTTAATCAACATGGAAGAGCACCACAGCAAGTGTACCACAGTTATGTAAAGCAATTTCATGTAGTACAGACTCAAACCTATAAATAAAGGATTTTAGTGCCATTATTGGTAATGGACTCACTCTTAAGTAACATATAATGGAGATAAAACAAGAGAAAATAAAAATGTTGGTTTAAACATGAACACAATAACATTGACAGATTTCTTAAATTTTATAAGTCATTGGTAAGACCAGCTATTCAATACAACTTGGTATTTTGTACAAGGAATTTAACAGATCATCATCATCATCAGCTCCCCTTTCTACATGGGGTTGGGGTATTGTGTTAACTGTCACCACCTCTCTCAATTCAGTGCCACACTCCTGCCTTCTCCAACACAAATGCCTGATTGTTGCAGATCTTTCACACAATCCATCCACCTCTTTGCTGGACATCCTCACTTCCTCTTACCTTCTTCCTGTCTGTCCCAAATCTTCCTCACCAGATTGCCTTCTGTTTTTCTACATGTGCCCAAACCACTGTAATCTGTTCTCTTTGATCTTTTCTGCAATTGGAGCTACTTTGGCTTCTGCTGTTATGTCCTCATTTCTTCGTTTGTACCACAGTGTGCATCCTACCACCTTCCTTAGGCACTTTACTTAACCAGAAAGTCTCTTTAATGCATTTAACCAAATGTAGTATAGTACGTGGTTCAATGCAGAGCAACTCCTGTTCATTTAGGTATACAGTATGGGAGTCCTGGTTCATAGAAGTGGTCCTCTACTTTGCAACAATATGGTATTGGACTTTGCTTATGGTAAGTTGGACACGGAGAAACTTAAGTACATTATGTACCATTACCAGTCTTCAGGTGTGACTGTTTTTGATGAATATTGAGACACTTCCACTTTTTATGGCTTTAGTAGTAGCTGGTCTAAATGTGTGAAAGGCATTATTGCCTTACAGTGCTGGGGTTTTCTCAGTGGCTTTAAACCATGTCTCCATAACTACACAGACATGAATGTTCTCCAGGGCAAGGAGATGTTGCATTCAGTGAACTTTTTTGTTGACTCCTTGCACTGAGCAGTGATATCTTTAGATTATCTTTGGTTGGTTTTTGCTATGTTGTTGAAAAGTTTCTTAGGTTGGCATTGCCTAATAAATGCACTATAGGGAGTGGACAATATTTGAAAGCATAAATGTGACAGGTACGGACCAGCCCTGGAGAAGCAGAGCAGTATGTCAACCATATCCCCCCAAACTAACAAATAGTGTACCCACTTTGAATGACACTGGAAACTAACCCAATTATTAAATTAAGTTATCTTCTTCTCATATTGCTGCATCATCCTGGGAGAAGGTAGAATGTTGCACAGTGATAGGCTCATACCAGTCTGGGAAACATAGTCTGAGATTGCCATCATGTCACTCTTCCTATAGTCCTGAGAGGTATATCTCAGGTCATTTACACCCACATGTACAATGATAGAATCATACTGGTACTTGGGGTCTAATGACATGAGTGTATGCATGATCCTGTGGAACCTGGATCTGTGTGTCTCGCAAGGGAAACACTTAATTTGCTTGTATGGCAGTTTGCCTTATGGACTAATGAGTTGAGTCACTATCAGCTATATGCATTGTGATGGATGTTGCTTTGGTGGAATATCTGAGGGGCTGCTGAGGATTCTATTGTTAAAGCTGCATCTAGGAGGCCTTTGAGGTTTGAGCAGATTACTCTTAGAAGACTAAGCATACTTGCGTCTATGTGCTTGGTCTTTAGTACGAGTGGTAGGTGGAATGTGGTGTTGCATATTGCTGACAACCTGTTTGTAATGGTAATTGTAATGGCTTTATGTGAGAGATTTGCCTCCAGTGATAATATATAATTACGATGCTCACGCACTATGTCTGATTGTTTAAGAGTTAGGTGGTTGTCAATAAACATGAGAAAATTTGCTATGATCGTTTTCAGTAAACATGAGAAAATTTAAAACTTTGTATAAACACCCTGTTATAAAAGTTCATCATATCCCAGCCTTCCATCCCCTTAGGAGAGCTGTATATTTTATTATTATTATGATTATTATTGAAGCAAAACTTCTTATGGGCTCAGAATGCAAAGGAAAAGCAGAAAAGAAGTACATAAGTACTTCTGTACCTCTACTTCAGCTTTTCAAACACACACACACACACACACACACACACACACACACACACACACACACACACACACACACACACACACACACACACACACACACACACACACAGGTGCGCGCGTGCACACACACACACACACACACACAATGAAGAGTTAGAGTGAGCAAGCGATCCCACATGAGACCGAGCCTTCTAATCACAGCGCATGTTCCCTCCTTGTTTGCTTGATTTCCTTGCTTGCAAGGCTGGCTGAGTGATCTTTGGAAAGGCTTATTCTGACAGAAAAACACAGCAGTTGCTTTCCTGTATGCATCAGTTGCTCTGTTTCATAAGCTACATGGGATAGGGCAGCAGCAAATTGCCCTACAAGAAAACATCCAACTGTTTTTTGCATGTCGCTCTTTGTCAGTGCTCCAGTCTATGACCCCAGTGGCAGCTCTCTTCAGTGCACTGCTTTCTCTCTTTCTCTTCACTCACTGCATCCCTCCCAATCCCCCTGTGTCTCTCTTGTACATGCTCAGATCAAGGCTGCTCCCATTATCTGTCTGTCTTTTATTAACACTCCAGCCAGCAGGTGTTCCCACAGGGTCAAAGCCTCTGCCCTGTTTGCCCAGACCTCAACCTCTTGGTGCAGCATGCAGTCTCCATGGACTAGCCTGTCTAGCAACAGTGAGGGCATCCCTGGGACACAGCTCATCTTAGAAAAAAAAGAGTGGAAAGCATAAAACAAAACACAAAGCCATGGACACTAGATTGTTGCTCTCTCACTATAGATGATTATTCAAAAAAACACTTTGCAAATACAATATTTATACAAGCATAAACAGCGATATTATGCATTTTTTAATTAAAAACATACATTTTAAATGGTAGCCTTATGCTTGCTTAAAGGGGCAGGAGCATTGCTTTTTATGCTCTTTTCTATGTTGTAAGTGTATGTGCGTGTTTGTGCGGGTATGTGCTGGGGAGTGCAGAGACAAGCATGCCTTTCCACCTTCTGCTATTTACTCAGAAGTGCACTGTAAGGTGAGGGTTAAAACATTCAGGTAAAGGAGTACAACTGTGTAGGCCAGAGTTCATTATATATGCCAGCAATGGAAGCTCGGGGTCTTGATGCAAAGTAATACAGTTTAAAATCAAACTCCACATTTATGATTGGGATTGTGATGCTTTGCAAAGAGCGGTCCACAAGCTGTGCTTGATTTCATGTTTGTTACAGCATATATAATGGGCAGAAAGTATTGCTTTTGGAAAATAAAGCAGCTGTTTGACAGGGAAGACTATTTTATGGCATGCACCCTAAGTGCAACATTTCAGCAATGGAATACAATTGTATGAGATCTTGATCATTGAGACCTAGGTGGTTGAATTACAGGAGAGTTCTTTTTTTTCACAAAATTAGCAAAGGTACATTGAAAAGTAAGTACCATCCTTTGTATATTGCATTTAAAATATTGTGCAGTGAATACATCTCTAAGAAGTTGTGGAGGATTGCAGTGCTTATAGGTATGTAAAGTAATGTACATGGAGTAGTATTGCTATATTATAAATTCTTTTGTATTTTTTGTTACTTGGTGGTAGCTATCTGCTGGAATTTTTCATAATGCATGATGATGGGAAGAGGAAAGTGCTAATAGTCAAAAGTTGGGATGTTGCAATGCCATGGCTGATGACTGCTGGTTAGGGTCAGAGGGCTGGCACCAGTACAGACCTTGGGCAATGAGCAGTAGAAAGTCAGGGTGATGGGAGACCGCAGTTTGGCATGGAATGCTTTCTGCACATGGTGCCTTGGATTCTGAAATGAACTGACAGCCAAAGGCCATCTTCAGAGTTCTTAACTACATTCCATTTAGGTAGGCTACTTAGAAAGCGTAATGGTTCAAAACCCAGAGACTGCCCATGCGATGGAATAGACTTCCCATACATGTCAAACAGAGCACCTCACTGGCCCTCTTCAAGAGAAATCTTGATGAGTGGATGGGAAATAGAAAATTCACCCTGGGGATCATTCTAGTGGCTCTACTCGACAGAGGCACTGGGAACTAAGGTCGGGTGGCCTGATGCCAGGGTAATCCTATGGGCTAGGCTTGTAAAGGCTGCAGGGCCATTAGCCTTGTATACACCTCTGAATCTATGAACCTATGCAGTTGCTGTAAATGTCCTGAGCAGGCTTCATAAAGTGTGGGATGATTTCTGAGCCAAAGTACATATTCTGTCTGGTTGCATATAAACTTATTGTCACAAAATGTTGCAAGGTGCTTTGGGTCACCACCCACCCCTTTTTTTTTGTATGTCCCCCAGGGATACAACAAAATTGCCACACATAGTTTGAAATGGACATCACTATATAGTTTTATTAAAATAGAAAGTAATATTCGTAGCACATCCAGACCACCTGTTCTTGGATGTATAACTTTTTACATAATATATCTAAATTAATGAGGTAACAGAAAGAGTCTCATCTGCCTATTGAGTCCCTTAACAATTCCTTATCAATAAATTTTAATAAATGTGCATGGGCACCACACGTGGCAGAAGTGAAATGTCTGTAAGGAAGTGAGAAGAAAGCACCGTAGAAGTGAAACTTCTGAAAGGAACTGCAAAGGAGCTTATACTGTACTGTACCATTTGCTTTCCTGAACACTTCCTTACAAACTTTTCTCTTCTGCTGTGTGTGGCAATGACTCACATATTTATTATTATTATTATTATTATTATTATTACTATTACTATTACTTTTTGTCCCTAGTGTCTGGCAATCATCAGGCCCTTCTCTTCATGATCTAAAACCATTCAGTTATTCCTGGGCAAGAGCTGTCTGTAAGACATTTGCTCCTATGTGGTGAGAACCACTTATGAGGTTTTGAGGTTATCATCCAGGCATTCATCAGGTCTTTTTGTTATACCCTTTTAATGTTTTTCAATCTTATGCATGCCCTCAACATCAAGGGGAAGGAATGCAATGGGTTTGTGATCTAATTTTCTATGCCTTTATGCATAACGCAATCAAAGCCATATCTCCTTTACTGACAGCATGCTTTCATGACCCTGATTTTCACCTCTATTTTGGTAACAGAAGTATCTGTAGGAGGGTACCTGTACCCAGTACCACTTCCTGGAAGTGTCCAAGGTCCTCTATACTGCAGTCAGGGTTCCATATGTAATGGCACAGTGTCAGTGAATGAAGTGTGTGTGTGTATATATATATATATATATATATATATATATATATATATATATATATATATATGTATATGCATATATTCTTTCTATGGGAATAGTTTTCTTTATCCTTCAGCTTTGCCGAAAAAAAAAATATTTTATTATAAACATTAGTGTGGAGATTTAATCAGTTACATTAGTGAAGAAACCCTTTATACTTTATAATCATAAAAAACTGTAAAGCAATAGATGCATTTAACAATAAATAAAAATACAATAAGACATTATTGTAACTATGAAATGCATTATACAATAAAAATATCTTCAAAGTCATCTTTTAAAAAATGTAGAATAGCAGTCCTGTATTTCATGAGGTACCAGATTTCATAAGCTAGTTACGAGTGAAGAAATACTAAGCAGATTTGTGGTATAGCTTAAGGATTACAAGGACATTATTGTTAAAGTAAGACAAGATATAGATGGATGGATACAGCACCAAGAGAGCAATTAAATAGTCACAGTCCAAATCTTGCATGACTTCAGCCTATAATTGCCAGGCAGACAATGCATATTTAGTGTGCTGGAGTGATAGATACACATTAAGAAGTGTCTCTTAGAATTCTTTTTGCAAAGTTTTGCAACTACAGCAGGTATTCAAGTTTTGACTTTATGTTACCAAGGTACTGGGCATTACTGCAGCTCAAGTTTATGTCTTTACTTATTTATTTGTGTATTTATATATTTATATATGCATGCATTTATTAATTTGTTTACCGATTTATTATTTTATTGTATATGACTGTGTAAGCTTACTAAGCGTTAGTGCTTCTCATGAAATCCACAGGAGTAATGTCTGACAGTTAAGTGATGTGCTTCACACAACAAAAAATAAATTGAAGGAATCAAACATAGGACTAGATAATGTTTTAGCAGTTCATATCTGTAATCCCTTGTACCACCAGGGCAAACTGCATGAATACAAACAGATCAAGTGCCCCAGAATAGCCCAAGACTAAATGGCTCTGGGTTCAACTCAGGTGACTGGGAGAGTGAAATAGTCCCTTACAATAGGCCAAACCTCAGTGTTATACTTGATCTGACTGTGTTACCTGCTCATGTTGCAAGATCACTGGATAAGAATGTTTCTAACCTGATAAGGGGAGGCTCATCAGCAAAATATTGAGCGATGTTCTTAAGGATTAAAAGAAGGATTTTCTGAAAGTAAGGTAGGTGGGACAAATGCCAGAATAAATTAGCTCAATGCTAAAGACGTTTCATAGGACAGAAATCGTGGCTTCCTACATGTGACATATAGCTGCCTTACAAAGAATTTCTTTCCAGTGAGTAATGATCCTCCTAAGGAGTTGGTTTATCACCCCTACAATCCAATTCCTACCTATGTTTTCTTAGGTAAAAAAATCTCATGCCTAGTCCATCTGACTTGACACACAACTGATGCAGAATGAACAAGGATTGGAACTATTTCATCAACTCTCAAGTGATTAAATTATTATACGATATAATCAGTTCATCTGCATCATTAGCATGGCAGTCAATAAAGAATTTCAAATAAGAAAACCAGTTCTTCACAAGATGTATTTCATAAATCCAATTATCAAACAGTTCAGTATCAAGTAAAAAAGTCAAAGAAATCTCATATTGAACTGAATTGATAGGTTATCACACCAGAGCACTGGCTTCAGTTCCAAGTCTGAAATAGCCACTTGCATCTGGGGTACCAAATTCACAGTAAATCCTTTAAACAGGTTGTGGTAAGAAGAATGTGAACAACCTACAAAGTGTATGCAGTCTAATAAGTTCTTGTGTTACAGCAGCAGACTTAACATCATTGATACAGATATTGAAATTCCCAACATACAGACATGCTAAGGCAAGCTGAAATGGGGCTGAAGTCTATAAATACACATTGTTTTCCTTGATAGATGGTAAACAACAACATACCCATAATCTGTTCTCATGTCAGCAATACTTTTATAAGAGCTGAATAAAACAGCTTGAACCTAACATATTTCTGAAGCAAACAGCTGTAACACCACAATGTTCAACATTAGTGAATGAACAATTATCCAATCAAGAACCTACACTGAATACTTGGCATTAGCCACAAGCACAAATATTCTAACCTACAGAAAAGAATGCCTTGATGCTAAACATGACAAAAAGATATGCAGGCACTAAATAAACCATACAACCACTGAATAAGCAAACATAATTTAAAAAAAACTAAAAGGTGTGGATTAAAAGCTATAGATATTGTGATTTCTACAACCTTCTCACAGAGAAACCTGTAACATAACAAGCTACTTGAATATAAATATAATAAACTAAAGCAAGTAAGTACAATACAATACAGTGCAAAAATAGCATTCATACATTTAAACGCAAACTTGTAAGTTATTCATTAATCTCCACAGAAAGCCATGTATACTAGAAACTGCAAAACTTCTGAAATGAAGTTCTCTACAACCCAACTCTGACAACAGCAAGGTAACTACTTATTACTAAGTGTATTTCTTTTATAAACCTGAATGCCACCATGGGGACAGACATGATGGTGTAATTCTAGGAAAGCTACCTTTTGTCTTTTGTCCATCATGCAGTAAGGGGACACAGCTGATATTACAATGCATTATTGTCTATTGTCAGATCCCAGTGCATCCTGTTTAGAATGGAAGTAATGAGGAATGCAATTAAGTCTTGGAATCCACAGTAAAAATATATGCAATGACTCTTACATATGTGAGTCCCACATATGTGGTATACCACCTATAAAAAGTCCTTGTAAAAGTATAAAGAAAGAAATGAGATAGCTTAGTCTTCTTAAATGTGATATTTTGTGAGTTTCAGTTCCTGCTTCATTATTTCCTTGAGTCAGTCAGAGTACCATATTTCCTGGATTGCACATCTCAGATAATTAATGAAGTTGCTGTTGATGCTTATCTGATTTATTTACCTTCAAACTATAAAAGACTTGATAGCTCTATGTCCCCAAAGAGTAGTAAAATTAATCTTTATATGATAGCAGAGAGCAAAAGTGTTGTGAATTATGAACTTGAATAGCTTTATGATTCCACTGGATGTGAAATAAAAAGAGCTAGATGTACCATACTGCATTTGTTTTCCTTAGCAAAAGACTTTCAGATATGATAAGCAAAGAGATGAAACAGCAAGGGAACAAACTCCTAAGGAAAGTATCATGAGATTTCATTTAAATGCAGCAAAATGAGAATGAGGAAGCTGACCAGAATAGAAATGCCTCAGTGTGGCAAAACTGCTCAGGGTAACTACTTTCTGTTAATATGTGAAAGCATGGAGATTCTCTAGAGATAAAAATACAATCTGGAGAAAGTCTCAAAAATGTTGAATTTAGGAAATAGTAAAATATAGCATGGCTACCACCCTCTCACCCTGAACATGTATATTATGCCATGATTAAGAAATTACTTAAAACTATCCATTTAATTTCTCCAGGTTTTTTGGGTTTCAAATACCATGATGGGACTAGACTCATTCCTAAGTCAGGTTACAATTAAAGTTAATGAAATTAGTCACTGATATTAATTAAAAGTGCTCTTGTCAGCAAGCACAATGTGTCCAGAATTGGCTTCTTCTGTAATTCATATGTAGTTACATGTATTAATAACATATCTAAATATGACTGTAAATTATTTTAAATAGAAGTGTTGCTCCTACTACTATCCCAGATATCTTTTTTTCACATTGCACTTGTTTTTGCCTGCAAATTCTGGTATTTTATGATGTTTTCTCTCGCTCTCTCTCTCTCTGTACATAAGACACTGTAACCACTGGGTATAGTCATTTCAGTGAATAATGCTACTTTTAGCTTTGCTTTTTTATGCTCTACTCTACCTGTTTTTCTAATAGCTGTATTTGAAATGTTAGTAATGGAGTGATCCCATGTGATACATGCTTCATCATTCTCTGTAATGTTTTGTGATCCATGTTTTTAATGCTTCTGAGCTACGTCTATATTGCAGCAGTGCTTGTACACTCCCCAATGCAACAGTCTTGCCACATTATTATACCTTTCAGTATACAAGACCTTTGCCATAAGTATATCACACTCAGCAGCAAGATGTGTGAATGTTTCCAGTTCTTTTTTACAAAACCTACATTTGTCAGTTCCCCCGCATGGTCAGTGGACTTTGTACACCAATGTGTATTCAGTCCACTAACCTGAGGCCCATTATTATTTTTTATCTTTTGGTTTCAATTCACCTCTCCAGAAAAAATAAATCATCAATGTAATGATGGTAGAACAGAATATAATAGGAAACTGATGTTTTTTCAGAAACCTTTCCTCTCACATTGCCATGACTAAATTAGCAAAAACTGGGGAACTCTTGCCCCATAGCAACACCTGAAAACTGTTTATAAAATTTTCCTAGAAAAGTAAAAAATTAAATAAATAATAATTGTCTAAAATGAGTTCTAACAATGAACAAATTGTGTTGATTTTCACTTTGTCAAAAACAGTGAACTTGCTGAGATAATCTCTTACATAATTAATACCTACTTCCTGCTGGATACAAGCATATAGCAAAACCACATCCAGAGAAGCAAATATGAACTTTTCTTGGTGAACACAGCTGGAATGTTTGAGCAATTCTAAAGGGTGCCATGAATCTCGTAAATAATATGTTGAACTCTTGACTACAGGATTAGGAATGTGGTCTAACATAATAGAAATTGTCTCTGTTTTATAAAATCCAGCAGCAAGAATCAGCCTAAATGGCAGTTTCTGACAATTTTGTGTACAGGTGTGATTCCAAAAAAATCTAGCCATCTTAGGAAATTCTGCTTGAAAAAAATTGTAAGTATCATGGTCAAGACTTACTTGACAAAAATAAGTCAAATAGCATGACTTCAACAGTGGAAAGCCTATGTGCTATATATTCCATAGTAACTTCCATGTAGCAAGATGTAGCCACTAAAGGTTCCAAGATGACTTGCTTATAATTTACTGTGCTCATTATTGCAGTCATACCCCTTTCTCAGCTCGCATCACCCTGAAGTTTGAATTTGAGGAGAGTCGTCTAAGGGCATACCTCTCAGTACTAGTCAAGTTGTGATTTGTTGTTCTTTGTTTCAGCTTGTTCTTAGTCACCTTCACAGAAGTCATTAAACACCTGTAAATACCATTCAGAGTGGGGTAAACATACTTCTTTTACACAAATGCTCATCTTTGGTGTCCAAAGAAGGTACATTATTCATGATGACATGCAAATTCAATTTACTTGCATATAACTTGAAATCTGTTATCAATTTAGTCATGTTCATAGAATTAGAGAGTATGAAAGAAAAGCCTTGAGATAATAGAGCCAAATGTTGAGAAGTCAAAGAAAAACCATTCAAATTTAATACTTCAGTCTTAGATGTTAATTTTTTTTTTATTCTTTCCCTTCCCCTTTCCTTTGGTGAGTTTGTTCTCTGACCATTTGGGCATTTGGACTGTTCCTCTTGGATGAACTAAAAAAAGCCTTGGGGAAGAAATCAGAAGTACAGAAGAATTTGCATCTATCTGATTGCTGAAGATTGATGGAATGCCTTTTTGTTGATTGGTGGAAACAGTGGTGGGTTTGATATTCTCCTGTGATGACCCCACATTAAGCTTTCAAGTGAACATTTGATTGGCTCTACTCAAAGTACTAAAACCTTTAACAGATATGCAAAGTAAACCTCAATATCCTATCTCAGTTTACCTCGTTTCTTGATCACAATGGAAGATCTTAAAGTTTCAGTCTTTGCTGTAATACCAGAATAAAATGTAATAAAAGACTGGAAACAGCTGTAAATTAAATTTTTTGATCCAGATCAAGAATGATGTTTTTAATAACTTCAGTGTCTTTTTTTGTAACTGGCAACCATGGCCTTCATAAGGGATATCCCTCTGTTATTGAACAAACACACCAATTCTTTGCATAACTGTTTGCCCACTTTAACAACATCCTGAAACTTAAAAATGTGAAGGCCTTGTGGAATGCATTCAATTCTTATACTTTCCTTCCAATATAAAATTTATCCTGCAATGAAATGTACTTGGTAGTTAAGCATTCCAACTTGAAGATCTCATTTTTACAAGTGCCAAATTCATTTTGAGAGTTGTTAACCTCTAAATTATTAACTGACTCCACATTGTTGTCATTAGCAATGCCTGAAAAAAGATTAATAACTTCTTTAAATGCATACTGTAACAGGCTCTCACAAATAGGCTCCTGATGGTGAATATTGCCTGAAACATTACTCACCAAACCAGAAACTGTAGAAACTGTAGGCAGCATAACTAGTGAAATGTTTTTGCTGCTGACTGAAGCAATGCATGAGTTTAAAATATGCTTTCTCGATGCCAAACCTTCCAATACTGCTTCAGTGACTCCTGTAGTTAACTTCTTTGCTAAAGAAGCAAAATCTTTGGGCTCTGCATGAATAGTCAAACATAAAGTTTGACCTAATTAATTACCAGCCTACAAGTGATATATATATATATATATATATATATATATATATATATATATATATATATATATATATATTTAATCATTTGATACAGTTAAATATAAATTTACTGATTATTATGTTGAAAAAAACTAATGAACATTAAAAATATACAATTAAATATTCTAAAATAAATATAAAATAAAATAAAAAATAGAAGCATACTTTCTTAAAAAGACAATTGATAGATAACAATATTTATTCCAGGCTTTAGCATTATGTTTAACCTCAATTGCCAATGTAATTCCTGGATTTCAATTTGATTTTCCCACTCTCCACCCCTGGGAGCTGGTACGACCATTTCTGAAACAAAATAAAAGAAAATAAACCCTTTAAAAGAACCATGTACATTAGTATGTTTGAACAGGATACATGCCCTCTCTCCTATTTTAATTTTATAACTGTGTTGGTAAATTCTATTTCTTAAGAGCCCTTTGGTCTTTCCCACATAAAATGCAGTACAACTTAAACATTTAGCAATGTAAATCACTCATGTAGATCCACAACTGAAGCTACCCTTACAACCAATATCCTGGGGAAATCCAGCACACTAAATAAGGACCCTTCATAAATAAACATACACTGTTTACACAATCCATATTTAGTCAACTTACCTTGTTTACTCATGACCACAAAATTTCCTTTTCCATGGAAAGCTTTCTCAAGTTATTATTTTATACTGTAACACCTTTTAATGATAAAAATGGGTCCATTACCCAAAATAGAACCAATAGGTTCCCTTGTATGATGGTGTCCCAATTTCTAGAAATTATTGTTGTTCATTTTAGAAGATTCATTACAATACAATAGGGCATCATCAGACTCATATTAAAGCTGCATAATGATGGATGATTAATTCTTTTGACCTGGATGATAAGCTTTTAGATGGTAGGTGTGCTAAACAGAAGGATATCTGACTACTGTTGTTCTATGGTGATCAAAGGAGAAAGAATTCTAAAGCTAGGATCCAAAATCACTGGCCCCATTATCATTTAGGATTAGGGTATTAGCTATACTGTACATTGAGAGAAGGAGAGAGAGATTTGCCAGTTCATTAGTCATGTTGGATATGCTGACTAGCATACAATTTAGTTAAAATGTAGTGTTAGTCACATCCTTTTCACTATGTTTTATCCATTGGACAGTATATGGCTGGTGAAGCTTCAAATTTTTAGACTCCTATTCTTAAACAATTGATTTAAAACCAATTAGTCATCTTAAACATCTTAAACATATCAAAGTTTTCTTTTTACTAAAGCTAAGTGAGATCATATTCAGTAAAGATGATGTAACTAGCTGTTGTTGTTTGTCTTTTGGCGTTTTCCTGGTAAGGGGTCGCCACAGCAGAACTCCGGTCCACTAATGATTGGCAGTAGATTTTTTACGAAATTTCGAGGTGTCAGCTCGACACCCAACCTTCAATGAAAGCACGCCCATTCACGCACACATGTCTTTCGAATGTTACCCACCTGCGGGGAGGACATGCAGACTCCACACAGAAGGCACTCCCAAGCCAACCCGAGAATCGAATGGTAGAACCTCTTGCTGTGAGGTAACAACGCTATTGTAAATTCCTTATACACAGCTATATAACACAAGGGTTGATTTAAAGTTCTATACTGGCTGCTTAATATACAGTTGGATTACTGAAACAGGTGTATACTGTTGTGTTGACTCTTTGTGAGACCGTATTATGTAATCACTGTTTTTTTTAATTCAAAGGAAGGTATATATGTAGAGAAAGCGTCAAATACAGGTATGCCCATGGCATACATTTTTATCCTCTTAGACAAAGGGTCTATTTAGTAGTGATATAAATATATATATATATATATATATATATATATATAAATATATATACACACACACACACACACACACACAAACACACAAACACACACACACACACACACACACACACACATATATTATCAGGTCACTATATTTTTAAGTAAGCAGATGACGAATGGCTTTACATTGTTTAATGGTGATATTGAGCTTCACAGTTAAACTGATTTATTATAAACTCATTAAAATCCTCTTACTGTAAATGTAGAAATGAGTTATTTTTAAAATTAACTTTCTTTATGTTGATATAAATATATATATATATATATATATATATATAAAATAGGCCTTACACCAAAGAAAGTCACTTACACTAACAGCAAGTCTTTCTGAATCAGGGCAGACTTATGCCAGAGTAAGTTGCTTACTCTGAAAGCATTTCTTTTGGAATTTGGCCCACTATATTTTATGTCAGCAGGACAAATAAAAAATGCAATTGCTAGAATTATCAAAACTTGATCACTTAATTTTAGACTGACTGTAATTTTCCTAAATGAAAAAGCACCAGGCTATGTGACAAATGTATTAATTATACATTGTAAAGTTGTATATAATTTAATTTACTTATGGTGAATTTCATAATATTCCTATCCAACTTTATACAGGAGACACTTAACTGAGTGGAAACTACTTTTTGTTGGATTATCAGTTGATCGAGTTTTTACAAATATGAAATTCTTATCATTGAGATGATATGATCGAATTTCCGAAAACTCAAAAGTTTTGAATGAAGATCGCGGTAGAAAGAAGATTGGGAAATTTGCCATTTTCCTCAATGTAGTGCAATCTCAGAGTTGGTATATATAATTTGCAGGGGGTGTGGGGGGTACAGAGGGGCTTGTTCCCTTGCAAAAAAAAAATCAAAAAGGATAGATTTGTGTGTTTTATTCATTTATTTATTTATTTTTGATGTTTGAGTTTTTGGAAATTCGGTCATAACATCTCAACGATATGAATTTTGAGTTTCTGAAAACTCAATCAACTAACATAGATCGTTCTTGTTATATAAAACTTAGACAGCTGTACTAAAACTATTTCCTTTGTAGTCACTCTTACTTCACTTAATATTTTTTTGTTTTCAGATCTCTAGTGGAGTTCAGTCTTGAAGTAATTTTGATAGTCAGAGCAGTTATATATTCTAAAAGGCTGTTTGTGTTTAATAGCTGTTTTGTGTGCCAAACAATTACTTTGAAGTATTTACTGAAAAAAGTGAAGTCTTGAAACGAACTGAATCAAGCTCAAGAACAACATACATACTTGAAAACTAGTGGATAAAATTTTAAAGAAATTGTTTACCATGGAAAATCAAATTTTGAAAGGACTCATGGTCCTTCTTTGTATTCTTGTATTCCACATGAAATTTATTAGAGCTGTGATAATGAATGTAATTTAGTGGAACAGCTACTTGACATCATCCTGAAAAATAATTTTGTGTCTTTTATCTTAAAACTCTATTAATTTTTGGATGTTGAGTTACCTTTCTAGACACTATTTTCAGGAAGTAACATATGACATGGCAGAGAACATAGATCAATCTATGGTAAAAGGCACTAACATGAAGAGGCTCCCGAGTCAAAGTTGACAACAATGCATGCTAGAAGGGCATTTGTAAATATTGTAGGCACATTATGACATCAGACCTCTTCACCATTAGGCCTTCATGGTTGTAAATGATCATTATTTTTATTGAATTGTCTCTCTTGAGTAACATTTTATTATGACGATTTATTTCATCACCTGGATTTCTTTTTAAGTCTTGATATATGTTTTGGTAGTCAGAGTTATTAGTTTCTCTTTTAAGTTTCACAATACACATGCAGTAATGTTTACCTATTAGAATCTGACAGCCGGCATATATTCATTGACTTATGTTCTCAACAAATGTACACTTATTCCCTTGTATGGATATAGTACATCAAAATAATAAGTTTTCAGTAACTGCACTGCTGGTCTAGAGGAACAAATCACTGATTATGGCCAAGGTGACTTGAGTTTTATTAAAGTTAGAGGGACTTTACAGTACGTGCAGAGAGGATAGCAATGTGTATCCTGAGGGAGTAGTAGCAGGCCAGGAATATTACTCACTGAGCTCTGTTGTAGGCCAAGAACCCAGACTGATCACTGGGCTTGGTATGTAAGGAGGCTGAGGAGGTGTGGCAACTCTATGAACCTAATGAAGGCACATCTGCAAGGCACAAACCATTGCCTGCACATTCTAGCAATGATGTCAACTCAATGGGGGTGAGGTAGAGCTAAGAAAAAACACTAGCTCACTGGCCAGCAGTTGCAACACTGCTGGCTCGGGCAATGGTCTGTACCTCCCGTCTCTGTCTCCAGAGAAGTACCAGCTGCTTGTTAATACTACTACTATCAATAATAACCCCATTGCCCTACCATTAGGCAACTGCCAGAAGAGTATAACAGCAATGGCAGGGGTAGCCGATTAGCTGATGGTCAAGGTGAGAGGGTGTCACGGAACAATAAATAAATACAAGTAAAGAAATAATATAGTTACTGTGATGCTGTATCACCAGAACTATAACCAATATATATTTGCTCTTAGAAAACTGATACATTAAAGTATTTGAAACATTTGGATAGAAGGAAAAATGGTGAGTATTATGACATAAAAAGAATTGTCAAGCTGTATCAATTCCATTCTGTTTGCATGTAAAAGTACTGTATAGGCATAGGTTACAGATAAATATCCAAATATATTGCCTCTAAAATTTGTAACTGAAAATGGTGTTTCAGAGATAGATCCTTGTATCGAATGAAACCAGTTAATACCAGCATGACCATTAAAGTACACTAGGCTGCCAAGATGCATTATAAACAGTTTCTGGGGAGAGGTATCGCATGTTTCTCTTCAGGGTAAGAATGTCTGAAGAACATGTATATTGCTTATGGTGACTTGCTCAAGTTCTTATTTTTTCAGTTTTGAGCTGCTTGAGCTGTATTTGCTCAATTTGTTGTTTTTTTCTTGGCAACTCTTCGCTCACTACTCACTGGAGCAACATGTAAAGGCTTGGTGGTATGCTAATCAATGTTCTCTGATGTCAAGAGCTAGTGGAGAAAGACTGCTCTTTATATGTTTAATAATGGCCGCTAATTCTCTGCATTGGGGTGCCCCTTAGTGTGAATGTATAATTTATCGAGTATGGGATAGGGTGGCGTAAAGGGAATTAATTCCCTATAAATACATTTTATAAACATTCCTGTTATCCTCATATAGAAATTTGTAGAGTGTAAATGTACTTGAGGAACAGGATTCATGTTGAATTCTGTAAGCTGTATGCATATAAGTTGCATTGTTAAAGCTCATATGTTTTGAGGTAACAGAGCAGACCATATTTGCATTCTGCTGTCATTACATCAGAAGTAAACATTCTGTGTAGGCTTTCTATAAACATTGAATTGTGTATGATGGCATCTATACCCAAACTCGCTGTATTGATACGTGAAATAATGGACCAAGCAATTTCTATACTTAGTTCTGATATTCTCCTTAAGAAAGGAAAGGAGATTGTAGGTACAGCGTGTATGAGTTTATAGGTATATCTCTCAGAAATGTCTTAAAAACTGTCATAGGATGATTAAAAAACTGTCCCATATAAGAAATCACAAACATGCATTTCATTGTGACACTTGTCTAAAACATATATTTTTTTCAGGAATGGATGTACAATTTCCTTTTAGTGTAAGGAGTTTAGAACATATCTACAATTCATTTCTACTTAGAGATCATTATACTAGAAGTAAAAATGCAGGCATGTTTCCTCAGAAGTGATATCTACTGTCACAAAATGCATTGTATAAGAAGGGGACATAGCCATATTCAAAACTCACATTTGAAAATGTAACATGCCAAAGACCATAACACCAAAACAGCATACCGAAAAGGCCAGTATTAGTATTTCCTAAGTTTTTACCATACAATAAATGTTGTCATTTCTCACTGCAATTCTGTGATTATCACACATATACATCAAACTTAAGAGGTGACCATGTGCCAGTATTCTATATCAAAACCTTGATATCAACACCGTCTTGTGAGCTGTGCATTGTAATAGTAAATGCTGTATGTGCAATGACTGTGCCTTGCTATATAGAAACAATTACTGTTTGGCAGAATAGTGTTGCATATGGATATTGTATATTGTATAAAGCTATGTTAATTAGTTTTGCCTGAATGTTCCATGAAGAGCTATGTGGCTTTTTCCCCCTCATTTGCTTGATGTACCCAAAGACACTATTTTCCAAATTGTTTATTTACTAATCTTGTATAATTCTTAGATAGCCTAAAATAATTTCACTCCTTAGGAGTTCATAGCTTGTTGCATTTTTCTACCTCTCTACACAATACCTCGTACAACAATTGGTCTAGCTGAATGTTTTCCCACTGTATTATGTTCCATTATTTTCCAACTTGATAGCCATATAATATGTAATGCGTATATTATTTGTTTCCATTGTGTGCCATGTTTTTCATAAATAATGTTTTATTGTTTTGATATAATGTAACATCACAGCATTAAGGAAGGAAACAAAAAGGCAAACAGTTAAAGAACAAAGCCTTAACAAGTAGAATTATATAAATTTACAAAGCTTGCCTTGTGCATATATGCATTATTTGCCATAAAGGAAATCATAACACTCATTTCTGTGAGAATTATAGTTTGAAAACTATAAGTAACACCAAGTAAAACCCTGTTGAGATATAGCTAATGTAGCCCACAGGTCAGCAGCTAAAAGATCTCACAACTGTAACTTTTAAAATTCAAGTAGTTCTGAAGTAAAAGGTTCTAGTTGCCCTTCTCACAGTTAACATGCTCCTTATGAAATACCAAAGAGTAAGCCATAGAAACTTTTCTGATCTGGGTGGAGGCCTGTTTTGGCTCCACCTCCCATATCCATTTAATTAAAACACCATCAGAAAATCTGTAATTAAAGAACCCAGACTATACATGGATCTTTAAGTGCAAATAATTTGGGAGTGTATGACATACAAATAATAAAGTTTCTTAGTTGATTAGGAAGACAGATATAGACAGGTGTTTGACAAGAATAATTAAAAGTAATAAATGAGGACTGAAACAATTTCCTCTGCATTTATTTTACATAGACTAAACAGACCAAATAGATGTGGAAGTTAATTGACTGTAACATCTTTTATAAACACACTGAGTCTCAGAGAGTTTTGCAGTGAATCCAACATGAAATTTATCTGTACAGAGTGTGTTGCTCTTTTGTGAAAGTCATGCCATCTGGCATTGAAATATGCAGGGCTTCAGTGTTTGCATTTATTTATCCTCACTGAAGCCCTGTGTTAACATATCTTTATATGTTTATATCTTTAAAGATATCTAACATATCTGTATAATGCCCCCCAAATAATCAGTATCTTTTCCTGAAAAAATATAAAATGGAGCCAAGTTAAAATCCCCAGTATCCAACCATGTTTGCAATTTAACCAGTGCTAGTGCCTGATGTCTGTAACATATATAAATGTTTTTCAGAACTCTCAGTGAGCAGTAATATTCCTGTGTATGTGTTATACCCTCCATGTGTTTTTTATTCAAGCTGTTGTCCACAATGAATGTGCATCACATGACAACAGATATGCACAGCTGTGCATTAGTATAGTTAAAGCTATATACCCTATATTCTACGTATCCTGTATATATATATATATATATATATATATATATATATATATATATACATACATACATACATATATATATATATATATATATATATATATGTGTGTGTGTGTGTGTGTGTGTATTTGTGTGTGTCTGTGTTATACCCTCCATGTGTTTTATTCAAGCTGTTGTCCACAATGAATGTGCATCACATGGCAACAGATATGCACAGCTGTGCATTAGTATAGTTAAAGCTATATACCCTATATTCTACGTATCCTGTATATATATATATATATATATATATATATATATATATACATACATACATACATACATATATATATATATATATATATATATATATGTGTGTGTGTGTGTGTGTGTGTGTGTGTTGAATCAAGCATTATGTTATACTGACACTTTAAAATTTAGCCTAAACTTGCCATCTTTTTTCCATCAAATACAATATTTCTTCAAATTTAGAGCACAATTTAATTATTCTTTTAGCCATTAATATCTTGACCAACTTTGAAACTGTCCATATAGCTATATTTATTTCTACAGTGGCTGTCTCTTTGTAGATTGTTTGATATGACTATTTACCCTGAATATATAACAACATGGAGGGTATAACACATACACAGGAACGTTTCTGCTCACTGAGAGTTCTGAAAAACATTTATATATGTTACAGACATCACCACAATAAACAAAACATGCCGGAGAAATAGATTCCTGTCCCAGAGACTTCCCATACTCTGGAATAAACTACCTATCTATATCAAACAAAGCTCTTCATTAGCACTCTTCAAGAAAAATCTTGATGATTGGATGGGAAATAGGAAAGTCACCCCGGGGATCACCGCTGTGGCTCTGCTCGACAGTGGCAGAGAAAAATAATTTTCTTGGGTGTCAAAAGCCAGGGTACCCTTTTGGCTGGCTTGTATAGGCCCCAGGGCCAATAGCCTAGTACCTACCTATGAATCTATGAACCTTCTTGTTGGGATGGTTCTGGCAGCACTGTACATTTTCTTGGAGATGTGATTCGTACAGCAACTCTGAAACTGTTAGCTGTCACAGTTTTCACAATCTCCACTTTTGTGACACTGCTAGTGGTGATACTTCTGTTTGCCTTTCTTCTATAGATGTTATCATGCATATCTTACAGAAATGTCTGTTATTCATCCTGTACAACCATCCAGTCTCCCAACTTACAAGACTGAACCACAGTTACTCAACCAATTACTTCAGCTATAGGTTGCAGAATTTCCCACGGGTTTATATTCATACTTTATCTTCAGCTTTTAAATCTTACTCTTTTGTGTAGATTCTACTGTTACAATAATTTTGCCTCTAATTATTTCATTCCAGCATTTAAACTTTGCATTGATTTTCCTACATCAGCAATTTACATGAATTATACAGTTGTAATGTTAGCCTTCTGCTGTTTCACAACTTAGATGGTGAGTGACTAATCTCTGCAATGCAGTATGTCTGTATTCCAAAGTTGTAAAAATTATGACCCCTTACTGATCTGAAATTTTTCACTGTTTTGAAACTTTTATGTACGTGTCCATGTTTATCACAACTGAGTTAAATTTTGATGGCAATCTTGTGTTCCTACTTATTCACAAATCTTCTGAATTCCTGATTTTCTGCTATGGACCATTGCCATTCATTAAAATATCAGGTATCCCTGGCTTCAGAATGTAGTCTGTTATTCACCAGTCATACTTAGTTGGTCATTGATGCTGATTATTATACCATAACCAGAATATTAATCTGCAGATGTGAGATACACGACATATAAAATATAAAGTTAAACAAATTTGTGACTAATCAACTGTACAGATGTAGAGGTCAGTTAACATAGCATCTCCTGCATAGCTATCATAATTTTATGTATTTATTTATTACTACTTGATAATGGAATAGGGGAGGCTGGTCCATTTTAGCCATGGCCCAGGTACCAGAATGTGGAAACAAAATTTAAACAAAAGATAATAGAAGTATACCTTATAAAACCAAAACAAGACAGTTAAAGATGGAATATGAGAGTACACTATGAACTGACAACAGAGTACAGATACTAATAAGATGTAATAGGCATTTAAAATATGAGATGGTAGCAATATATATAGGTTTACTGTTGAAATTCCAAATCCACTTTGGTTGACCGTTTAGAATGTCAGCTCGAAATGCTGAATTCAGAATTTTGAAATAGAAACCAAGGTGAAAATGAATATATCTGCATCCTTAGTTCGATATATTTGACATAGCAAGAGATTACATCACTCACCTCCTACTATGCACATTAACGTACCATTACACTCTCAGTCAACGGTACGTTAATTCTATTATTTTGCAGGAGGGCTATGCCCTCTGCACCCCCCCATACCCACTGCACATTAAACATACCAACTTTGAGATTGCACCACAGCAAGGAAATGGGCTAATTCCCTGTTCCTCACTGAACCCCAATCTCCCTGCACAATTTTGAACCCAAATACTTGAACTACACTACCCATTTTCTGTAGTGTAGTCAATATATTTTGCTTTGACATTCTGCCAACCTGAAAACTGCCATTCAACCACATGGTAGTCTTCAAGGTTTTCAATGTAAACCTATATATATATATATATATATATATATATACACACACACACACACACACACACACACACACACACACACACACACATAAATATATATAGATAGGTTCATAGATTAGTACTAGGTTAATTGACCTTGTGGACCAGTTTAATTTCAAACTCTGCATATTAACCATTTAATATATATATATATATATATATATATATATATATATATATATATATATATATATATATATATATATATATATGCACACACACATGTCACTAACAAGTGTCCTTTTGGATTACTATATGAGCACTGCTTTACAAGCTCTAAAGTGAACAAGTGACACAACAGACTGAGCAGGTAAATTACTCATTATCTTTAAAGCACTGGAAATCAGAGCCCTTAATAAGAGTTCACTAAGTGCAAATTTGAACTCAGCTAAGGAGTCTTTATTTCTTAAGTCAGCGAGGAAGTTGTTACACAGTGCTGGTCAAAGTCTGGGAAAGGCTCTTTCACCCACCACAATTTTAAATGACAGTCTATGAAGGTAGGTAGCATTCAGTTGAGAATGTTTAAGGGAGTAAGTTCATTTTAGGGTGGGCGACATCCCTTAATATTTTGAACATCAGGATGTTCATCAGGAAGTTATCTCTTTACCTGAAGTTTCTAGACTCAGTTGAAGCCCACGATTAATTAGATAAAAATAATCATTGTTACTAGAAACTATTGGATTTGCATCTTCTAACATAGATTTTACAGAGAATTGGAAAGCAAAACAAAAGAAATAGAAACTCCTCCAAAAAAGAAGTCCGTACATTTTTGAGAAGTATATGTTAAAATCCTCTTGAATATAACAAACATGCTGAATGGATAGCAAAATTAAAAGAAACTGTAAGGAACTTTAATATAGAGGTGATGAAATGGAATGAAGTAACCACCAGAGTAATTAAGACAAAAATTAAGATAAACTCCCAAATGGAAATCCCCAGGTCTAGATGCAATACCTATCTTCTGGTTAAAGGTACTGAGATCTTTGCATAAAGATCTTGCCCCAGGAAGTAACTGGAAAAACGATTCTCCTACATAAGTAATCCTAAGCTTTTACTGGAAAGGCTCACCCAGACTCTGCTGCAGTTTGCTATGAGGGAAAGGTTGGTTTTCTTTTTACTTGTTGCATTCTGTATTGCTTTACTGCCTTTTTCTATTTGGTATAATGTGATTTGTTTTCTTTACACTGTGTTTTACTTGTATTCTGCTTTTAACTACATACTAAAACTTGAAAAGACACCACAGCTTTGTCTCTTGTGAGTCAGACAGAATTTTTTTTCAACCCTCCCTCTCATTTACTGTTGTGTTCTTAAACACCTCTGTCTTTCTAGTTGCCTGCCCCTTATGTTAATTTGACCATATATCTCATTTCCTCTCTGCTTTTACTAGTTGGTGTGAGTAAGCGCAAAAGTATCATTTTGTGAAATCACTCCCCTTCAACTATTTAATTTATTGGCCTTCCTACTGTAATAAAAAAGTGACCACCCCTTTCAATCTATCTTGCTGTTTTACAAATAGTGACTCTCCACTAAAACTTAACTTTTTAGACAGGTAAAACTTAAGTTACCTGCTTTTACATCTAACTCCTCTAGTGTACACTGCAGTGTTTAGGATAAACCATTTATTTTTCATCTTACCTTTAAGCATCTATTGCAAGACCACCAGTTACCGGAGAGCCCACATTCTGCCTCTCAGGAGTCATCTTGGGATTGGCGCTTCTGTTTTCTCCTGGTGAGAGAAGGAGTGCAGTTACATTATTTCCTGGAGCTGCTGATTACCAGAAAACTTAATAACTGCTTTATAGGTGACAGCTTGGAGTCTGTGCTTATATTCTGATCCTGGTGAGAATAAGAGCAGAGTGCATTGATTCCTGACTCTTTCTGGTTGGAGAGTGAGAGTCTGTGCTTAACATACCTGATTGGTCTGGTTGCTGTTTGAGGCATCTACCAGAAAAAGGCTACAAGCCTGCAGACCCTTGCATCATCTGGGACAAGACTGTGGATCACCAAACAGGCTGTAGCCTGCTTCTCTTCTTGGGATTGGTACTAACATTTTGCTTCTGGTGAGAGGAGAAGAAGGAAAGTAGTACTGTATCCCAACCGAGTGAAGCTGTGGTGAGACCAGCATTAGTAGTAGCCAGGCAGTAGCTAGTCATGTGACTCCCCTCTTTTCACCATTCTTGACAAGCTAATTCTTTGTTTTCAGTAAGTACTGCTTGATTTCTTTCTACCTTCAGAATATCTGCCTAAATACTTTATCCTTACATTTTCAGGGTCTACGCATTAGTTTCCCCTCAAGTGTTTGGCAGTGCTCTGTACAGACTCAGACACTTTGAGTGACGTTTTTTCTGTAAAAGGCTTCATTACTTAATATATTGAGCTCATATCCAGGCATATCTAAAGGTCAGTTCCCTGTGATTTCTCCTGTCAACCTGGTGAACTTAGGCATCCTGAGGCACTGTAGCAACTGCCTCATGTACACAGACAATCCTCTCCTCTTACCTCCCAACACTATGACTTCTGATAGATGTACGTATATACCAAATTGGATCCAAGCATTCTCCAGCCAAGACTAGATTAGCCAGTCAAGAGGAGAAGGTTAATACCTGCACCACATCACATTCAACACATAGCCCTCCAGAAATTACACCACCACAACCCTCACATAGTAACATAAAACACACACATACTTTCATGGAGGGTCTCAATAAAAATCTGAACAAACAATAGAGACCTTCAAGGCAGAAGTGCAAACAACCACCACATCCTAGCACAAACCATGAGACACATAGCTCACATAAACAGTGTGCCACTCAACCAGAGCCCATAAAGCAAAACAATATACCCAATACACTAGTCATAGGTGACTCAATAGTAAGGCACACTGATGTCCCACTCACTAGGTTGAATAAGGAGAAAGTTATGGTCAGCTGCCTGTAGGGTGCCAGGATCAGCCACATAATGCATGCACTTAGGTCACTCCACAACAGGTACAAATATGACTCTGTCATTGTCCATGTTGGTGTGAATGACCTGAGATGTACCTCCCTAGACTACATGAAAAGAGACATACAGGGGATCTCGGATCTTGTAGCCCAGGCAGGTATGACCCTAGCTCTTAGTAGCATTCTACCGTCATCCAGAATTATACCACAGTACAAGCAGAAAATGATTGACTTCAACAATTGGTTAAGTTTCTGGTGTCATTCTAAGGGGATCCAGTATCTGTTTGCCTGGGATGACATGATCGACAGACCTCGATGCTTCGCCAGAGATGGCCCACACCTGTCACCCCAGGGATTCCAGATACTGGCCAAGGCTCTTGCCACCCCTATAGTGCCTTTTTAGGCAATGTCCTGAAGACAAAATTACCACTATAACAGCTACAAGCAAACAAAATCTGAGGATTATGCTACTCAACACTAGAAGTCTAAATCTCAAAATGCACTCACTCAAAGTACTCCTTAAAATGGAGAACATCGACATATGTGCAGTGAACCAAGACCTGGTTCAAGGCTCCGGAGAGCACACCAGCACTTCCAGACTATAATTCATACCACACCTTCCGGTCCCTAAACCTGGACCAAAGCACTAAAGGCGGTGGTGTCTCCATATTCATAAAGGATATGCACACCTCCAGACTAGTAGCCCAACATAACACATCAGAAATACTTCAGGTACAACTAACACTGGGTAAAACTGCAATCCAGGTTGTAGCCTGCTATAGATCCCCCACCATCTCCCAAGACTCCCACTCCACATTCCTAAACACACTGGAAAATATAGGGTACAACCCAATACCCTTATACTGGGAGACTTTAACTACCCCTCCATTAACTGGGAAAATTACGCATGTACCAACACACTTGCTCAAAATTTTCTGGAATTCATTAATTTTAATGCCCTGGACCAACTCATTCTTACCCGCACCAGGGATAGAACATCCTTGACCTGGTCATTATTAACATGGGCGACCATTGCTCTACACCAGTAATCAACTCCTCCCTGGTCACATCAGATCACAAGCTAATCACCATGGATATCCACACCCCCCCTCACCCCCCCCTAAAGGAAACCAGCATAAAAAATGTCTCCAAAGCCAATTTTGGGCTTCTAAAAACAAAAGTGGCTAACTTCACAACACCCATGCAAATGGAAAATAGGTGCATGACTGCTGAATCATACACCAATGCACTGTATGACCACATACACAAGTGCATGGAATGGACCATACCAAACAGAACCAAGACGCTCTCCTCCAATAGAAGGAAGCCATTCTTGTGGCCTCCCACAATGAACAAACTCCACAACAGAAGGAAAAAAACTGTTGCAGTAAAGGGTGAATTCCCAAGACTGGAAAAACTCCCTTGTTAGCCTCAGCAAAAAAACTGAGATCCATCATCAAATCCTCTAAAGCTAGCTATGAAAACAAAATTGCTGCAGATTCTATAGACAACCACAAGGCATTCTATAGTTATGTCAAGAATCTACATGGCAATACTCAGATATGCTCTGAGTTATAGCACAATGGTAATACATATACAGAACCAACTGATATTGCCAACATATTGGCCGACAGATTCAGTGCTAACTTTACCCCCCTTTCACCCCCTAATGGCCTATCACAATACCTGAGGAATGCCAAGTCCCTATTATCACAGCTACACAGGTAAAAACTGCACTGTCCAAAGCCAAGAATACAGCTTCCATGGGACCTGATAATATCCCTGGCTGTGTTCTACATGAATTACAAAGTGAACTGGCACCCACACATGAGTACCCTGTTCAATCACAGCTTCATTTCAGGCTTTGTTCCTACCAAATGGTGCACTGCTACAGTCATCCCACTCCACAAAGGGGAAGTTACTACAGACCCTGGGAGCTACCACCCCATTAGTCTGATGAGTCTGATATGTAGGGCTATGGAGTGCATCATCATGGACCTTATAAATAAGGATATAGGGAATCTCCAAACTCTGGACCTCATGCAGTTTGGGTTTGTGAAAGGTATGCATGCCTGCTCAACCTGATAGACTTCCTCGAGTCTTGTCACCAGAGCTGTGGATGAGGGCAAGGTAGTTCACACAGCCTACCTAGATCTTGCCAAGACCTTCGACACCATCCCTCACTCAGGAATCATAGCTAGACTCACTAAACTAGGCATAAACCCCTATGTCATATGATGGGTTGCCAACTGGCTCACTGCTAGCACCTGCACTGTGAAAGTAGCGGACTCCAAATCTGACTACCGACCAGTTACAAATGGTGTCCCACAGGGATCAGTCCTAGGTTCTCTCCTGTTTGGCATCTACTTCTCTGAAGTTCAAGCCAACACAAAGGGACACTGGCTGACAAAGTTCACAGATGATTGCAAACTGGCAGCCATTATTGATTCTCCAACTGATGTAGACATTCTACAAAAAGGCCTCACTGACACCAATGACTGGTGCCAGAACCATGGCCTTAAGCTCAATGCCGAAAAGTGTATTCTCATTCCTTTTGGGAAAAACTCAGTGCTCATGAACTACCACATAGGCGGTAGTCCACTAAACACTGAAGGTGTGATAAGAGACCTGGGGACACAGGTTGAGAGCAACCTCTCCTTTGATAACCACATTGCCACTGTAGTCAGAAAGTCCCTCTATGTGGCACCTCTCATTACGAAATGTTTCTCATCCAGGAAGAAAGAGGTTATAATCCCTCTCTACTAGTCCCTCATTAGAACTGTTATAGAATACAATGCCCCATTTGGTATGTACTACACTAGACACCTACAACTACTGGAAAGTCTACCAAAATACCCCAGTAAGTGGATCATAGGCCTTAGACACATGCCTATATGGACAGACTCAAAAAACTTCTTTTATACTCTGTCTCTTATCGCCTACTTAGAGGCGATCTCTGCTTGACCTACAAAGCCATGTCTGACCCAGAGCTGCTAGATATGCTACACCTAAAGAAATCCCAATCCCTCCGTGCCACATGCTCCAAGGACCTAAACCTCATTACCACAATAAACAGAACATGCTGGAGGAACAGGTTCCTAACCCAGAGACTTCCCATACTCTGGAACAAACTTCCCATTCACATCAAGCAGAGCACTTCACTGGCCCTCTTTAAGAGAAATCTTGACGAGTGGATGGGCAATAGGAAGTTCACCCTGGGGATCAGTTCAGTGGCCTTGCTTGACAGGGGCACTGGGAACTAACTTTGGGTGGCATGATGCCAATGAATCTTCTTGGGCAAGGCTTATATAGGTTCCAGGGCCATTAGCCTAGTACACACCTATGAACCTAAGAACTATAGACCAATAACTTACCTTCTGACAATATACACATTATATAGTGGAACTGTTGCAGATAGAGATTCAAGTCATTTAGAAAAAAGTCAATACATGAAATAGAACAAACAGGTAATAAAAGGAAATCATATTGAATAAGTCATAATTTGTTGCTAAATAGAGCAACAGTGAGTTGTAAAAATGGGAAGGATATATGTATTGCATGGATAGATTACAAAAAAGCATTTGACAGCATCCCACATTCATAGATAAAGGAAGTGTTATAGATGTATATGATGCATCCGCTAATCAGTCACATTACGGTGATCATGAAACAGTGGCAAACCACTTTGCATTTGAGCTATGACAAAGGTCAAATTATTATCCCAGGGAAAAAATTCAAAGGGAGTATTTTAGGGTGATTCTGTGTCACTGCATGTGTTTTATGTTGCCCTTAACCCATTAAACTGTTTACTTAGCAGATTAAGCTATGGCTGTTAACAATCAATCATCTCATCCACTTTTTGTTTATGACTTAAAATTCTATAGTTCATTAGATAAATTGTTGAAAATACAACTAAAAATGGTTAACATTTTTCACATGATATAAGAGTGACTTTATCAATGAATGTAACAAATTAGAAAAAATGTTTGAGGAAAGGGGGTATCCCAAAAATTTTGTAGAGAAAATGAGAAAAGAGGTAGAAGAAGGGAGAAGTAGTAGGTTTAAACCCATCAAAGGGACACGGTTAAACTATTACAGGGAAGAAGGAAATAAGGAGGAAACAAACATGGTGGAAAGATACCAAAAAAGTTTAGTAGTGGAATACAATTTGGTGAATCTCAACCTGAAGAAAATTTTAGAAAGGGAATGGAAGACCTTGTTGTCACTCACTGATATAGACGAAATAACAAGGATAGAACCTAAAATAATATTTAGAAATTCACAAAACCTAAAGAACATGATAGAAAGAATAGGAATCCACAACTCAATAGGAACAAATAAAAGGAAAGGAACCTATAAATGTGGAAGATGTCAACAATGCCCCTATATTATGAATACAAGTGAGGTTTTTATTGAAAGTAGAAAAAGGAAAATCATAAGTAAAGGGTTTTATAATTGTGATTCCAGCAGAGTGGTGTATTTAGTGATATGTGAAAAATGTCAGTCCTTTTACGTAGGTAAGACAGAAAAATGTTTAAAGAAAAGGATTTACGAGCATTCATATGACATCAGCAGAGGGAAAGAAACTAATGCACTCTTTAAACATAGCAAGGTTTGTAGTGGACACAAATGTCAATTCATAGTGTTAGAACAAATTAAATTGGACAGTAGAGGTGGCCCTTGGGAGGACAATCTTGAAAGCAAAGAGTTATGGTGGCAGGTTTGCCTGGAAGCAGGAAGGGAACCTGGCTTAAATGACTTTTTATCTATACTGTCATTGTTAAAATTAAGAGCAAATAAAATGTAATGTAATAATAACAAATGATCACTAGAGGGAGCTAGATAACTAAAATGAATTGCTGTCAAAATGAAATGGATGTTTACATTTATATTACAGGAAAGGTTATTTTATAATGAATTTTATGAAGTTTTACAGTATTTAAACAGATGGACAAAATGTTATTTATATATATTTATTATATAGTTTTAAAGAAAATTTAGAACAAATATTTAAGTACTTTTGCACTTTATATATACGCAGCTAATTAATATTCATGAATCCCCACATGGAAATTGTTTTGTCAATTTTAAATGTAACTGAAGGTTTTTATTGGATGAATTTGAATTAATTAATTTAGGTAAAGGTATATAACTGATTCATTGTGATATTTGATTTTATCTGATGAAGTCCAGTTTGGACGAAAAAGCAATTGTGTGGAAATAGCGTTAATGTCGTTTTTTCTTTGGCAATAAAACTTGTGGAATATTCAGTCTTGAGGAGTATTTCTTGGTCAAAGGCATTACTTGTTGGATTTTGAACATGATATAAGAATGACATTTGGTTTTGCTAACTGTATAAAAGCAACATTTAAAAAAAGAAAGCTGCAGCACCAAGAAAATATTGTCCTGAGACAGGAATGTGATATAAAGAAACTTAAGCAAGTGGGAATGCATAAACAGTTGGAAATAGATGAAAGGTCAGCAATAAAACATGAACAGATGAGAAATGTGGTTTGGAACAGATCATTTTCTCCTGGGACATCTTCAAGTGCGGATAGATATATAGATAGCTGGATTTAGGAGGATAAGGGGAGGATAGGGTTAAATGGGATGGAGGGATGTTTGAGAGGAAATTAGGTAAGGGTAGGGAGGGGCTTAAAGGGTTTTGTTAAGTATAATTGAGGTAGGAGTCACATTTTTGGAGTGAACTTGCTATGGCAGGTTTTACGTCCATGATGACCTGTAGGTATTTTGGAGAATAGGTAGGCCTCTGGGGAATATTGGAGCATGTTGGTACTAGATGAGGTTTGAGCACATTGGTACTGGGTGAGGGTTTTTTTTTTCTATTTTGAGTTATCGTAAGGTTTGGGTGGGTTGGGGGTATAATAATTTTGAGAAAGGGGCTTTTGATTGTGCTCTGTTTTATAGAAGATTAGCTATCAGCGTTGTTCTGGAAATCAATAGAATGATGGTGCTATGCCACTTTATTTGGTCTCCCAGGCTGCCTTACTGGTGGTTTGAGTTTTAAGTAGTAAACTTGTAACAGTCGGCTGCATGTTTTAGGTTGTGGTGGTGGGTGGTATAAAACATGAATAAGATGTAGCCATTTTTGTGAGGAGTTTGTTGGTCACTTATGGGTAGATAGAACAGCGGGAAAGCTTTTCATGGCTGAAGGAACTCACGGGTGTACTAGTATGCGTGCATGTTCGAAGATGGCTGGGTTGGTACACACATATAATGTGATTAACAGCTGAAGGAGCAGAGTGCTCATATATTCAGATTTGGCATACAGTCCAGAGTTCGACTCATGTTTTCGTGAGCTTCTTACCTTTGCTATTGGCGGATTAGCTTTCGGTATGTAGCAGTTTTCCTAAAGGGTATATAGTCGACAGGTTATCTTTCAATTCACATGTGTTGCAACTCACTGGAGTCCTTTTCTTCCCAGCAGTGCAGTTGCAGTCATTGCTAGAGACTTGCACTGAGGCATCTCAATCCCATAGTTGGTAGGGAGGGACCCCCTGTTAATTGAAGACTGTCAGAGAGGGATTTCAAAAAAAAAAAATACCAAAAAGGGCTGTTGCACTCAGCATGGTAGCTGCCAGTTTCTTCCATCCTTTACATCTGCTCATGTGGGTCTGGGTGTCGCTCTTTGCCCCAGCATGTTTTAGTTAGGGTTTGGGGGTTTGCAGGAAGCTGTAATGGCCAGTTCACTGGCTGCGAGTTTCGTGGGGGGAAGACGTTGCTACTGTGCATGAGCAGTATAGTGTCGGCAACTAAAATAAAAGAAAAGAAAAACAAAAAAGGGAAAAACTTTGAAGGGTTAAAGGTTTACATAGTAACCAGCCATTGGATGTTGCATTTGCAGTTTAGGCTGCATGTTAGCAGGCAAACCTTTTGCGATACCGCAACAAAAATAAATAAATAAATAAATAATCCTTCCTAACAATCGAGGCATGCTACTTAAGTTTGTGTTGCAGGTGTCGCTTATGTTAATACAGCACTGGATAGGCAGAGGTTCTTGCGGTGGTGTTGGGAGTGCTGGTTAGATAAAGTGCTCTTGTTAACCCGATCACAGAACAGTTTTGTCTGGGCTGGCTGGTTCACTTCATTAAGTAAAAAGTTTTGTTATACTTAAGATGGCCGTACTGTCTGGTTTGTTAGTAGCTGTTTTTGTTTGGCTGGTTGTTTTTTTTCTTTTCTTTTGACTTTGAGATGTGCATTATAGCCCATGAGGCTCCTACGTAATGGTTCTCTGGCTTTCAGCAGTTACTATAACTCTGAGGTAGTATTTGAGGGAAGTTGGGTATGATGCTGTGGCATGCATGCGGAGAGATGGGATCAGGACAAACACACATTTGGGGAAAGGAGTTGCGGAAACAAGAAAATATATGGCAAGTCAGCTTCTATGCTGGGAGTGGGTCATGAATCTCAGTTTTCGGTCATGATGTTACACACAGGCACTTATGGGTAGGGGAGGGGAGTTGGCATGCTTTCTTCATTGACAGGGCATAGTAATGGGCTGTAGCTTCCTTTTGCCTCATTGCTGATCGTCAGGGTTGGGGGAGTGGGCTGTGCCTGCATGAACAAGTCGGTTGATGTGCAGGCGCTTGTGGACTTTGGACTTTGGAAATGGAAGGTTTTATGGCTTTGATGCAGTGATGGACTTGAATGCTGACATAGGCGATTTGTTGAAAATGCCTTCCTTCAAAGCTTGACAAAATGGGTGGACAAGGGCCCAAAAATAGGGATGCATGTTGAATATTGCTCTTATAAACAGAGAACATTGCTAGAATAACAGGATTTATGTTAGCATGCATTTTTCTGAAGGATTTGAAGTCAGAAACTCATTGCTTAGTGGTTTTAATCTTTAAATCAACTGACTGATTAACAAAAAAAAAAAGTGCCATTTTATGAGGAATAGACCAAAAATATGAGACAAAAACATATATATTCTACAAAAATCGGTACAATGGAGCTGTAAGGTTGGGGGATGTGGGTACAGTGGGGGAGATTTGGTGGCCTGGTGGGTGTTCCTTTAAATATATGCTTGAATCAGTCATTAACACAGTTAGAAAAGTATTTTAATAAATAACTTTATAGATGAATGAAGAATGAATGAATAAAGCAAATGAATAACACAAAATGTCAAACTTGGTTAGAAATCCTAAATGCTTAGCATGCAGCTATGCTTCAGGAAGTGAAGAAAATGGGAAACATATACACTTGTATACTAATGACTGCTCGGGTGGGTTAGGATGGTTTAGCTCTCAGCTGGCCAGAGTTTCAGCTGAAAGATTAAACTCTTACAATGTTAAGTGTACGGAATTAGTGTCAGGAGTCAACCAGGACTTGATTTACAAACTTCTGGTTGCATAGATGCGTTCAGGACTGGCAAATTTTTCTCTTATGCGTTCTTGTATCTTTTACTATATGACAGATAAGGAATATTACACATGTGGTGATATTCCAGTTGGAACCGGATATAAGTATTTTGACATTAGATCAAGCTCACTAAATAATTTTGCTCCATAACCTTTAGTCTAATAGTAGGACATTTAAGCATTTTGGGTGGTAAGTACTTTTTTCAGCTACTTTACCTCATTCGTTAGTTTACCTTAGTAGGCGGGGATGTCTTTTGAGACTATAGTATTGGTAACTCACTAATATTTTGGTTGCCTTAAAAATTGTATGCGTTTTCATAAACTTGTGGTCATTTGGCAAATTAATGGTAAATCTTTATAGCCTGGAGTTGCGTAGGAATGACAGGAGTTTCTAACAACTATAGTAGGGATTTATGAGGATGTAACATAAGTTATCTTTTGGTTTTCTAAGTTTATAAAGTCGTTATGTTAGAAGTTGTCCCTATGGGGTTTTCATATCTGACAGATAACCTACTGTCGATGTTAAAAGGGGGGGGGGTCATAGTGATGAGGTGTTTGCTGCATAGACACCAGGTATAGGGATTGAGGTTAATATTTGTTTAATTTTGTAAAGGCAAGCTGCTTAACTTGGTTTTCTTTTGCAGATTGTGGAGGTACAGTATTTGAGTTGGCATCGGTTGGCAACCTGAATGAAGGGGATTCAAAAAGTGATGGAGGCTGTGTCAATGGATGTACTGGTCCCTTGGGAGGTGCACAATGAGATCATTGATCGGGGAGCACTGAGTGAGCAATGGTCAGTGCCCTGACGGAGGTGTATTTGAAAGGTATAGTTTGGAACTGAAAGGGCTGAGGAACTAAGCAAATATTCCTGAGTGAGATAAAATATATTTTAAGAGAGCTCCACTTCCTGGACCATAAAGCTTGTGAAGAGGGAGTATGTTGAGGTGGGGTAAAGCAGGGTGGGGGAGTTTTATGGGGGTCAGTGGTTTCCCACAGGTGGGGTGGACGCGTAAGAATCACAGGCATAGGACACTACTAGGTCATTGGTTCTATGGCCATTTAAAAGTCAGTGATCTATAACATTTTAGTTATGGTTATTATGCACTTCTATTTGGAAGGCAAGGTATTCTGCTGGGGGAGGATGGATTGATATGTGGTAAACAGTATGGTAGCAAGTTTTACTTATTTTGTATTCCTTAAGGCATTTCAAGGTTGGGGAAGTTGGATAGTGTAGGGCCAAAGGTGTATAAGGTAGGTTGGGGGTCAAGTTATATCAGGGTTTGATATTGTTAAAGGGGAGTTTTAGGTGTTTACTGGTGGGGAGGAGTAGTACCAATTTCAGGATTGTGGGCAGTTAAAGGGCTAATGGTTCAAAGGTTTTCAATAAACTAGCCAGGTTCAGGTACATAAGTTTCCTCAATTTAGCGTGCAGCACATGTTGCTCTTTTTTAAGAGGGACATGGGTGGATGTTCCCCTTGTCCAAAATGGTCATAAGGGGAGCTGCTGGGCGAGTTTGCACTTTGAGTTGTAATTGTCAGTATTACCATGACTTCTGGGCACTTTTAATTCTCTTTACGCTTATTAATTTTATTGAGAACTCATAGGTTGGTTAAAGAGTAATAATTTTATTCATAGAATAGGCCTGTTAATGCAATGATGTGTTTTATTTCACATGGGTATCAGTTGTATTTTTAATGTGTTAGGTGGGAAGAAATCTTATGGGGAACTTTAAGACATGTTAAGTTTCACTGATGTTTCCCATTCGGTAGTGAATGCATTTTATGCAGTTATTGAAAGACATATACCCTTGGCGTGCATAATAGGAGTAAGAAGTTAGATTATGAGTGTGCAGAGTATTTACTGTCTTCTCTTTTGCAGATTTTACACTGTTGGGTATGATCACACTGAGGTCATAAGGGGAATGTGCAGAGCGGGCATTACTTGATGGCCTGAAGGAATGTGGACTCGACGAGTGAGAGAGAATGCTGAGGAAGGTGTCAGATGATGGGGGGGTATGAAATGACTTCTTGGATTTTCAGTTGTTTGCTTGTGTTTTCCTTCCCTGCAATCACGAGGTAATGTGTTTGGATTGATTTGTGTGGGGAGAATCAGGATTGAATTTCACATTGGATTTGGTAGCTGGGATCTTCCTCGGGATGGGACGGGTAGTGTTGCCACTAGCAGGGGTTGGGGATTAGTGGGTTCAATGATGTAAGTTAGGCTGGTGAGCTAGATGGGGGGGGGGGGGTTGTAGGAGGACTTAGCTCTGTGTTATTACAGTTTCATGAGCAACTGGGTTAGGTTGATTCATTACATTCTGGATAGTGATGGCAGGTCACTGACTTTGGCCAGATGGGTGGCATCGGGCATTACCAAGTTTGTTGGTGTACTGTGTTTAGATCGTTTTCTGGTTTGGTTACTGTTGGTGGTGTATTGGTCATACTGCTACAAGTCAGGATGGTGGTTTAAATGTTTTATTGTTTATAAGGGGTAGCTAGTGTGATGGTAACATTTTATTAAGGAGAACTTAAAGTGAATTAAGATGGTATTACTTTCATTGTCAGTACTTTCATGGGACAGTAAATAGGATTGCAATGTGGCATGGTGGTATGCAATTGCCTTGCTATGGTTTCAGTGGCAGTGGGCTAATTATTGGTGGCATATTGGTTGGGTATGCCTTTGAATCATTGTGAGGCTTCCATTGGTTGTGTGGTAGGGATTAGTTAGATCATGTGCAGGAATTATGCTAGATTATGAGGTTATAGTTTGGTACCATAGCACAGGAAGGGGTACATTGAATGATGTATGGCCTAATGACCTAATGGTGGTTAGGGATGGAAACATTTGGTCGAAGAGAGGGGGAACAGCCTGGTCAGGCTGATGGCTGGAGAAGAGGGACAGGCTTGCCCACTTCTGTTCCCCCTCTGGTGTTGGATGTGCAATTCAATAAGTCGGGAAGTAAAGTGAGCAGTTGCTCTGTTGGATAAGTTAATAAGCAAGTTGAGCTGCTTATTTGTATGGTGGAGTAATTCAGTAAATTGAAAGTGAGTGGGGTAATGCTGCCTTGTTAGTGCAAAGATAAGTAAGCAAGTGGGGGACACTGCCTATCAAGGGTGAGTTGGTTATGCTGCCCTTATGATTATTTTATGTTTTTCTTTCATGGATGTTATTTTCACCTGTGTCATGTTTTTGGTTGAAATTTATAATTATTGGTTAACAATCATGTTTATGGAAGTTTAATAAAGGTTGTCAAATGTCATTCGGTGTTGTGTTTTTATTGAAATGGACCAGGACAAATGTGGTTTGGAACAGACCATTTTGTCCTGCGACATCTTCAAGTGGGGATAGATATATAGATTAGCCAGATTTAGGAGGATAAGGGGAGGATAGGGTTAAATGGGTTGGAGGAATGTTTGGGATGAAATGAGGTATAGGTAGGGAGGGGCTTAAAGAGTTTTGTTAAGTGTAATTGAAGTAGGAGTCACATTTTTGGCATGAACTTGTTACCCTCCCTCCCCCTTTCTTAGTGGGGATTGTGGTTACTTTATTTTGGGTAAGGCAGAGAAGAGGGACAGGCTTGCTCTCTGTTGTTCATCCTCTGGTGTTGGATGTGCAATTCAATACATTAGGAAGTAAAGTGAGCGGTTGCTCTGTTGGATACGTTAATAAGCAAGCTGAGCTGCTTATTTGAATGGTGGAGTAATTCAATAAATTGATGGTGAGCGGAAACGCTGCCTTGTTAGTGCAAAGATAAGTGAGCAAGTGGGGGATGCTGCTTGTCAAGGGTGAGTTGGTTATGCTGCCCTTATGGTTATTTTATGTTTTTCTTTCATGGATGTTATTTTCACCTGTGCCATGTTTTTGGTTGAAATTTATAATTATTGGTTAACAGTCATGATTATGGAAGTTTAATAAAGGTCATCAAATGTCATTCGGTGTTGTGTTTTTATTGAAGTGTTCCCGGGCAATAAGGCTCAGCAAGGAATACTTCAGAAGTCTAAAACTAACTGAAAGCTGCCTTGACATCTAGGAATAAAGTTCAAGCTATAAATCAGTTTGTTCTTCTTGTTCTAACTTACAGCTTTGGGATGACTGACTGAACCCAAAAAGTATTCAATCAGTTGGGCACAAAAAATGCTTCATGTTTATCACATGATATATAAAATTCAGTGAATATGTAGCCCTTGCTCTAACTACATTTACAGGTCTGCCATTTTGGGACCACAAACATACTGAACATTTTAAAACATGAAAAAAAGAAGTGTAAGATGACATTCTTGTTAGAGTAGCAAAGGTATTAGAATGCAATGGGATTAGAAATCAAAACAGAATCAATGTGCCAAAAAACAACAGTAAGAATATGAAAAAAAAAGATAGATAGGAATTAAAAAAAGGGAAAATCCACAAATATGGTGGTAAATACAGGGATCTTCTGGAACAACCTCACTTTGACCATGACTTGACATAGGAATTGTTAAGCAGAGGTAAAGTGAAACCAAAAGATTCAAGGCCAATAGTGGCAACAAGTGATTGTGGTATATTTATTGTTTAAAAAGTCCATTGAAAATGTTGGAGAAAGATTTTTTTAAATGTAGGCACTATTTTCTGCAAGAATGCAAAAGAAGCAATTGGAATGAAAAAGGCGAGTCTACTTCACGTTGTCGTAAACTGACAATATCGAGTCTGATATTGTCGGCACGGCAATATCAAAAGTGAAGAACATCTCCGTAAGGGGAGATTTCTGTTTACCTCAATGTAGTGTGGTCTCAGAGTTGGTATATTTAAGTAGGAGGGTGTGGGGAGTGCAGGGGGGCTTGCCCCCCTGCCTACGCCATTTAGTATTTTTTTTTATTATTTTTTTTTTTTTACGTTATTCGATGTTTTACTTTATCGATCAATAAAGTTCGACCTTTATTGATTCAATTAAGTAAACTTTCAATAATGTGATATAGACGCAAAAAGTCAAGGTACTGGGATAACTTAGAAATGTTATTAGTGAAATATGATGATCATTATTTGGAAGTTTTTACTTAGATGAATATAATCTGTATACGTTCTCTAATAATTGCTGTTGTTTATAATCAAATAATCTTCCATTCAATGTGTACATACTGGACTTATGTTATAACCAATAAAATTTAAAAAAAGATAGCTTTATCATTATAGGGAACCATTTTGTTTTCTGTAGATGACAGTGATGAGTTAACAAATCTGCAAAAAGACCCAGTTCCAAAAGACCTCCTCTCAGTGTAAGTGACCACTTATACTAAGAGCAGATGTTTTGGAATCTGGCCCCTATAGCAAGCCTGTTTGTAGATAAGCTTTACACCAGAGTAAGTCACTTACACTGAGAGCAGATCTTTCTGAATCAGGGCAGATTTGCAATGATAGCAACTCTTTTGGAATATGGCGCTTTATTCACTGAAATTTTCAGTGGTTTAGTACTGCAGTCAGAGTAGAAAGTTAGAAGTGGTAGGCCATATTGCAGTTTAGAGAAGAGCACATTTTTAGGCATAGCAGTTCTAACTTGAATCAGGAGATGGGAGATTCTGTAATAATTGAGAAAGGGCTTTATCAGTAATGATGTCTGTAGGGGTCAAAAATGAGAGAAAGCAGTTTAGGGTTAAGCTTAGTATTTTTACTTCATAATATAAGCTATGATATGATGATATTTTGATTGTTAGTTATAGTTTTGAATGACCAAAATGATAGAAAAATGGTGAGTTTGTGAGATGAGAAGACCATGACTTTATTATTATTATTATTATTATTATTATTATTATTATTATTATTATTATCATTATTACTATTATTTTAATTTGCTTTATCATGAAGTTTATCTGAGGTAGCCCAAAGTGCAGAGTTTGGAGAAGGATAGTTGAATTTCAGTTTGGAGAGTGGTCAGAGTACTTATTAGATTGCAAAAGCAGTATGTCATCTGCTTAAATTAAAGTTTACAGTTTGGGAAGGTGCGCAGAAAGATCATCAATGAGCAAGGAGAAGAGTAAATGGTCTAAAACCGAACTTTGTGGGACACCTGTTCTAAGCATGCCCATAGCACAAGTACTATTATTGGAGTGAACTTGACACAAACCTCTCAACTGCACAAATATTCACAGAATGTCCAGTGTTTAGCCACTCATTTTCATCTGTTCCTTGTAAAATTTTTGGTTTCCAGTCAAATCTTTTATCCTATCAACTTTCAAACTTTATAGAGCAATATTTAAAAACTGTCCTAGCTCTGGGCCTTTATCACCCCATTACTTTTGGCTTTGTCCTGAATTCTTGTGCTAACAGATTGAGAGTTTTAAACCTGAAATGTCCTGTTCTCTTAACAGCTGTGCAACCAGTTTATCGCATTTTGCCAAGGTTAAATTTGACTAGCTTATGTATTATGTAACAGTGGTTATAAGGTCATTCTTGATGTTACCGTACATGATATCAGTTGCTTTGGGTGAGTGGCAGTTGTGCATTTCTGAATCCTTGTTGCCTGTCAGACAGAAGGCCATAGCTATTTATGTGTTTAAGTAGTCGTTTATAGAGACTTTTTTACATTTTTGCCAGCCAGTAGGCAGAGTTTAGAGGGTAGAAATAGGGTGAAAGTCCTTGTGAGATTTAGGGAAAACACCTTAGGTACAGGAATAATGACAGAATGTTTAAAAGCAGGAGGACAAATAATTGTAGTGAGTGACATCAGATGTGTATGAGGATTAGCCTAAGGCAAATTTTTGATGGTTAAAGTGACAGGAGTAGCAAGTAGGATTTGATGATGACTGTAAGTGGGGATAACCAGGAGGCTTGAGACAAAGGTGAATGTCTAGAGAAGTCAACATTTGATAATATGGGGGGGTAGGTGGGGTTGTAGAATGGGGAGCAAAGCAAAACTTTACTTGGCATAGTTGAGTGGAGGGGGGCTAGCCTTCCTGTTCAGCTCCAGAAACAATCAGTGAGCACTTGAGAACTCCTAAGGGGAATTATTGTAAGACAATAGAGCCCGCTGCTAGGTAAAATACAAAGGTGGGGGGGTCCTCATAGCTGCAATGCATATACTACAACTTATACATAATATCTCTGGCTCTCCTGCTAAACTTTGTTATCCCCATATGTGTGCTATTTGTCCTCTCAATCAAAGTATTCTCAATTAATCCTGAACTATCATTTTATTAGCTTGGTGCTTGGAACATTAGAGTCTAGACACAACTTCTTTTTTCTTCAAAGAAAAATAAGACTACATTTTCCACTTTACTGAACATTTTTGCTCTTGCCAAACAGGTCCTATTTTACCTTGTCTCAGTAATTGCATTGCTATGTTACTGTCAATATACCTGTTGTAGTATCCATACTTTTTGCTTCTTCATAGGTTCATTGGTGAATACTAGGCTAACTGCCTGAAGTGCCATTTTAATCCTAGCCAGTAACCCAAGGTCAGCATCAAACCCTTTGCCTTTTGTTTATTAGGTGAACACCTTAAGCATTATGCCAAACCCACCTGAAAAATACATATTACATTGGTAAGTACCAGGCTACCTGCCCCTGTGGGCCATTTAAGCCTAGCCAATTTCCATCTAAAGGTGAAAATCAAACCCTCTACCATGTGTTTGTGAGATAACACCTTAACCATTACACCAACTGCATTGGTAGGGATATGCCCTATTTAACATATTTGCTATTTGCAATTCTGTGTCTGCTATTTTATTTGAGATTATATTGACTAGATTAAAACATATCTTCTATAATCCCAGATGTACTTTGTACAAAGAATTTCAAAATATAGTCTGTAAGGGTTTATAAATCGCGGTGGTGGTGCTGCGGTAGCATTGTCGCCTCACAGTAAGACGTTGTCCTGTTCGATTCTCAGCTAGAGCGTCTTCTGTGTGGAGACATGCGTGAATGGGCGTACCTTCGTTGAAGGTTGTGCGTCAGGGCTGGCAACTCGGCACGTAAAAATCAACTGCCAATCATTAGCGGACCAGAGTTCCGCTGTAGCGATCCCTAACCGGGAAAGGCTGAAAGAGAGTCTGTAAGGGTTTATGGTCCATTTCTAAACTGAGCATTATCACAGCCAGTGTTACATAAATTGTCATGTCCATACACATTTTGCTAACAGTTTTATTTCTGTCTGTTGTTTTGCAGCAATATGACTCCCATTTCAGTACTGTTGCATTTATAACTATTTGTTTAGTCATTTTGACTGACTCTGGCCTTTTCACTGCCCTAGACATATTCCACCACATGGAATAAGTATACTCAAAGATAACATTATGAGAGGGATATGCAAAACATAATGAAAAACTGTTAGCAGGATGGCCATCTTAGCAACAGATACTTTTGAATTAAAGTATATGAGGGGATTAGCTCAAATTCCATGCAAGCAATTCAGGTGTGAGTTTCACACATCATCTTTTTTCAGCCAGTTCCATCACAGTGGTTCTAATCATAAGGCAAGTATTTAAATTTATTGTATGCTAATCGAAATGCTTACTATCAACTAGTTCGATCACAAGATTACTAGTAAATGGCAACTTATTAAACAAGGAGTAATAGAAAAAGAAAGAAGAATATCTGGCAGAGTTACTATTTAATGTGATTAATATGACACGTCATACAAGACAAAGGAATGCACAGAAAATAGACAAACCCCGAGTAATGAACCGGATCCTTACTTAAAAGTAATGACTAGATTCCAGGCAGGACGTTGCTATAGAGAGTGAAATGAATGATGTTATAATTGTTACTGAAGGGTCCATGACCTTAGCATTGATTAGATATAACTGTACCAGGAGATATTTCTAGCAGTTAGAACTCCACTATTTACAATCAGAGCAAACATTCATCCTTACAACTGCCATAGCAGACGCATTAAGAGTAAACATGAAAGCAGTACAGAGATGGACTGTAATAAATGACAAAGTGCACTATTAAAAGATTGTTAATAATGATAGTTTTTAAGAATATGTGGACTTCATTTTATTTAAGAAATAATTGAAACAAATGCTAAGCAGATACTTTTGGCGGTACAAATTAGTATGTTCACATCTATTGCTGCATAGGTATATCTATTTTTATATCACAGAAAGCTAGGAAAGGCAGACTGCCAAAACACAGACACACACACTGAAACTATAATTAAGAATATAATCACTTCCATTCTCAGACCAAACAATATACACAAGATTAAATTATATTATTTTATTGAGCTACCTATTTATTTTATATATAAAAATAGCAAAGCATTTTCCAAACAAGGCTAAAGTAAAGGTTTAAACTAGTCACAATTTGATGCATGTTCTAACTGTCTTTTTCACACCTTACCCCTGTAAGTATCAGTAAATTAAGTTAAGTGTAATAAGATAAGCTGTAGGTGTGATGGGAAATGTGAATTTCATACTTGAGTCTGTGTGTTCTTATCAGATGACATTTTTTTACGGAGGCAATCAGTATGATAATGTTGGCAGAATATATTCCCAGTGTGCTTAATTACAGTCATGACATTTTAGACTGCTCTAAATTCTAAAAGAACATACGCTCTCTAGGGCTTCAGTGGAGTGTCTTCTTGCCAATAATTTAACATTGAATGAAGGTAAAAATTAATTTAACAAGAAAACACTTGAGTTCTATGACCACATGGTTTCATATTTAGAAATTAAATCTTAGTCAGAGAGCAGACATAATACAGCTGGCAACAATACTGAGATGAGATAATTAAACAGCCTTTGGATGACAGTGGCTATTTCAGTGCTACATGGCACATTAAAACATTTTCCTTCCCAAGTATACCATTGAAGTAACAAATAGCAGACTATAAAATGTAATTTTTCACATGAATGCTCAACAAAATACAGTGACCCAGAATAGTTGTTTACTTCAGTTAAGGCAGTGTTTGTTTTGAGTGCTCTGTAATTGCAGAAATGATATCAGATGACAGCTTGGTAGCATATGAAGCAAAATGACCTCCAAAGAATCCAGGTCATTATCTTATATGAAGGACAACAGAAGCCAATGTTATCAAACCATTACAAAACAACAATTTTCTTAGTGTACCACAATTCTAAAAGTTGTCTTTGAATGTGAATGTAAACTAGTTTGTTATCTTTCTCGCAAATCTAAAAGGTAATCTAAAAACAAGTTGAGTAAAATATAACTCGATATAGTAGGCAATATTAAGTCAATGTGTTTTTACCTTGAGCTAACTGTGTAAAATGTGTGCTTGTGTATACACACACACACACAAACATGTATACAAATATACATATACATTCAAACATATGTTGCAAATAAATATTAAATATACAGGCTCAAATTATGCTACAAACTCTTTCAACAGACAAAACACAAATATCATGTAAGAAAATAGATTTTGTGAGCTTATTGTCCTTTAAGGTCCTTTTATTGTTGGATTAAAAATATTCAAGGTACGAAATCCTTGACTTTACACAATGAATTGTCTTACTTGGTGTTTAGCTATAACCTGCAGGCTTTGGTGCTGGCTAGATATTAATTTACCCTATCCTTATGAGCTTAGGACAGCAAGTTTTGCTTCCTTCCTGAAATTGTCATACTGAGATTTTCAGAGGACAGAATTGGCTGGATCCTTTCCATTCTAACCCCAATTTACCCTATGTGACCTGGTCTTTCCATGATAACTAGTACTGGTTTTGCCTTTTTTTTTTACAATTACAAATCTCCAAGAATGGAACAACTTTTTCCTGACTTTTCATGTCAACACTTTGATAGGATTATGTGATGCCAACTTCAGAAAGGGTCTGAGTAGTTATCATCCTTCCCTTTTTTCAGCAAGTGACCCCCGTGGAGTCTTCCACTTTCAGATTTCCTACCAACCGATTTCCCTCAACTGGAATCCTGAATGCTTGTTATGGGATTTGGTGCTGAGCTTAATTCGGGGATTAAAGTCTTAATATGAATATGAAATAAAATCCCGACTTTAGATGAAAACACTCACATAAACTTTGAAGCCTGGATATTGTGATTCCAGCAATAAATAGGTGTTAAGATAGAAGTCACAGATATTATTTTACGTATACATACATATGGAACACTAAATTTGAACAAATGGTAATTATGTCAATAGTCTTATGGTTACCAGCATTAAAAGATCATCAGGGAAGAATGTTGAAATTGTGCTACAGTGTTCTGATTGTTTGTACTGCTACTTATGAGTAAAGGAGGAAAAATGGAGAGTATTTAGCTAAATTTTATTTCCTGTCATTGCTGGTGCAATATCTATGTGTGCATAGCAATGATTTTCTTGATTAAGTGATGTGCTATAAATTATTGCCATTACAACATCTATCTGTGTACCTGAAATGATTCTGTTTCTGTGAGAGATTTATCTCTCTTGTAAGGGTGTGTGAGCTCATGAAGTTGGTGTATATATATTTATATATATGGGTCACCTTCAGATGCCCGACAATGCGTATATATATATATATATATATATATATATAATATATATAGGTGTTGGGAGCACGGTAGTAAAAATATAGAAACCAATGTTTTATCTTTTTAAGAAAATGTTGGTAGGGAATAGCATGCCACTCTGGGTATGTTTATGATGACACTGTGTTTCAGTTTTTGTAAGGTGTTGGTGTATTGTGCTGTGAATGGTTTTTTTTTTTTTTGGCCTTGTGTTTTACAATGTCATTTGATGTCTTCATCATGAAACAACTGTAAACCAGTTTTACTTTGTATCCTACAGCTTCATCACTGTTAATCTGAGACAATAGCCATTTACAGAGCATTACATAACCTCTTCCCATAACTCTCAATGCTCTAGATTTTTGCAGAATGCCCAACTTTTTACCTCATATTTTTGGTCTGTTCCTCTTACAATGTGTGATTTTCTGGCAAGCCATGGAGGACTGAAGCCATTAAATAAAGAACAACAAGGAAATATACACCAAAACATCTTCTAAAGAGCTTTATTATTTAGTGATTTGATCTTAAGTTTTACAATACTTCATTGGAACAAGGTATAGTTATTCTTGCCTTCTATTTTAAACTTTCATCACAGTCATGTAATATACACTGCAATTAAACACTTAAAAAAATACTCTACAAAAAATGTGTTCACATGCAAATAAATGTTTATCTTTTCAGTTTTACATTCCCTTTATAAAATGATCAAAAGCCATGGGTTCCTGAACCATAAAATCAAGTCCACTGATAGTAAAACTAGCTGTGGTGTGAGTCCAAGTGTGTCTAAACAAAAGACTGTGCTTTTTTTACATCTTATATTACTTGCTGACATACATTCCTTCAGAGCATGCTTGGTCTGAGCCACATAGAAACTTCTCCATACACATTCTAGTAAATATATACTTTATGCCAAAAGTATCAGGAGTTTTCTTAGAAGTGAAATGAATCAAAAGTTTGGCATCAGAATAAAGACACTTTCTAGCACCATCAGTTTGTGTGGGGGAGGAGGAAAAAAGTGAAAAATCTGATATATGTTAGTACTGCTAATACAGGCCAGGTGCAATGGAAGCAAAATGCTGGTATATATTCCTTCAGAGTATGGGAGATCTGACCCACGTTGAAAACTTCCTCATACACATTCTACTAAATGTACCAAGCACCTGGCATCATATGTGACAAGTCCCTTTATCTCAAAAGTATCAGGGATTTTTTTTAGTAGTGAAATGGTTAGTTTGCAGTACATAATTGCAACCTGAACACCTTCCACAATTCCTGCTGCCTTTAAGTATCCTAGTGGTACCTCCCCTTCTGTTGGATTTACAAGCCACTGTATAAGTACTGGGACAAGTTTTATCCTTTCCTATATGTGAACAGGCAATCATCTCTTAAGTACATTGCAAGAATGTTGTCAGATAATAACATTCCCCGATATTTTTGTATCAGCCTCCAAACCTCAGGGATATTGGTTCCATGTGTCAACACAAATCTAATATATGGATTGTCCAAGTTCTCTTTTCTTTATATCTGAGGAGATCCACTCTGCCCATATTGTGTACATCATATCTGCACATGCATCATGCTAGAACCTCCATGCTTAAACCTATGACAGATATTAAATTCTCAGTCTTGTCACATACATGTTTAGCAAACATAAACTGTACTTTATTTATTTTCTGAATAATGTGTGATCAATGGCAACTATCTGATGTTAAATAAGTGTTGTGGGGAAGGGTTTCCTATAAATGGAAGTAGAAAACGACCCATCATCTAATTTAGTTACAAATACATCCAAAAAGCTGATGTTAATGGAATCAACTTGGACAGAAAAATTATACCAAATTCATTATAATTTGTATATAGTACAAACTTTTTAATTTGTCCTTGCCCGCCTCCACCCCCCGCCATAACAGCCAGCAGTCATCTTATAAATTATTCCCCATACAGGTGGAAGGTAAAACCTGATTTCTAATCCCATTATATATGTACTTGTTTTCAAAATATCCATAAAGAAATCCATATGCATGGGTGTGAAGGCCGCACCAAAGGCAGCACCTTTTAGCTGTAAATAGCATTCCTGATTGTGGAAAAAAAAACATTTTAGTCAATACCAGTTCAGTTAAAAAAAATCACTGATCTCAAATTAATATCGGTCCACTTTTGTAACGCTGCTAGTCCGCCCTTGTGTGTGTGTGTGTGTGTGTGTGTGTGTGTGTGTGTGTGTGTGTGTGTGTGTGTGTGTGTGTGTGTGTGTGTGTGTGTGTGTGCCTGTGTGTGTGTGTGCAGATAAAGAGATGTACACTGGTGGTTTTTGTGAAGTACACCTCTGAATACGGCATTTTGATGTTAATTATCAAATATCTATTTCAACTAAATCACAAATTAAACAAAACTTAACTGAGGACCTGTTTATGTATTGCACTGTATTGTATTTATTGACTGAGACCTTCTGTTTTGTACATTTAGCCAATTTGAAATTTATAGATCAACAGATTAGCAATTTCTGAAACAATCCAAGTGATAATGTTTCCATAAAAGCATGTTTTTATTTGTACTGTTACTTTACAAGCAATGTCTGCTGAGAAATATTAATTTTTTGACCTAGTAATTCTTTACACAAGCAATAATTCTGTTAACCGTCCTTCATAAATATATACACAACAGAGTTCCTTATCTTCTAGGATGCCACTTAACAAAGGAAATATAATAAAACTCTTACTTAAGCAGTTCTAATAAATTAATTGGATTTCACTTTTCTACAAACAAATGATTAAGAAGAAATTAAACAAAACTCTAGTAACTTTTATTTATTTTTCACAGTATGATACTCTTTAATAAATTTGTGGTCTGTATCACATTACATTCCAGATATTCCAAACATTAATTCAGCTGTGATATTATAATTTTCCTTATATCCAAAGTTAAATTGGTAGTGCATTAACTTTCAGTATCTTGCTTATTTCCACTAATTGAAAGCAATTTTGGGAGCTTTGCTATTCTCTTATGATCAGCGGAAAAGATCAGAGGTTGGAATTTTCAGGCCTGTCTTTTAGCTGTCAGTGAACTGTAGGATGAGTCCCATTAGGCCCTATTATCTGGTATTTATTTCCAGAATCCTCATGTGCCAATTTGTTTTGTTCAGATTATGTTCCTTCTGCAGTACTAGAAAAGCAGAAGAGACACCCAGCACTGCAGGTCATCTCTGCGTACTCACCTGCTGGAATGCAATATAAATGCTTCAATATCATTTTACTTTATATTCTCTTGTTAATTGTAAGATACTGGTGGTATATATATATATATATATATATATATATATATATATATATATATATATATATATATTTAGTACTGCACTCACATTAATGTGTATATCTTGAAATGATTCTTCAGACGTTTCCTTATTTCATATATTTGAATCAATTTCCCCACAACTGCCAGGAGTGAAATATATCTTAGTCTTATTTATTACAAGGAGAACAGTTTCTGCAATATCCACTATGTCTCCTACACTGAATGTGGACAGCATTAAAATGTATCATCCATGAATGCCATTGATTTAGAAAAATTAAAAGAATTACTTGGAATGACTAGAGAGTGTCAGAAATTAAAACATTCTGTGATTTATCAATACATTCTGAACAGCATTCTATAGCTCTTTGTGTTTGGATTATAAGTTTTCAGGTTTAAACTTTATGAATTTTACATTAAGAATGAAGGACAATCAAATGTTTGGTATAAGCCATTTGATCTTGGTGCTTTTATAGCACATCATACACATACATCATTTATGTGTTTTTTTTTACTTTAAAGTTACTATAATCTTCAACAGTACAAAGTTTTGGACAGATATTAATTTCTGAGTCTCATACAAAGTTGTTCTTATATTACAGCATTTGCAGCATCCAATATTTGTTTTCTGAAGAGGCAAAACACCTCTACACTTAAGTAGCACAATGTTTTGTAGTACTGCTTTTAAATATGCCTGCCAAGCTGCCAAGAAATAAAGCTCTATCTTTATCTCAGTCAAAGTAATATACCTAGTAGTGTTAATAACATACCACAGCAGAAAGAAATTAAAACTCCCACAATCCTTTTCTGTTCTTCACTTTTTCATATATTTGTACTTAGTGTTATCTCAGTTAGGAATGCAAGGAATTCATGCATAAGTGCTTTAAGTAAGTATTGTCTGTGACAGAAACATGGCAAACCGGCATTACATTTGGACTTGAAGAAGAAAAATATGATGTACAGAAAAGTGTAGAATTTTTATTTATTTATCTGCGAATTACTACAACAAAAACATCAAATAATAATGGTATTATGTATTCTGTTCCTAGATGATTTCACCCACAACTCGCTCATTTATTATCAGCGTAGATATTACTTAACCATTTTTTTCATTGTCCTGCTGTGATATCTTATAGAATTACACCCAGCTGCTTTTAACATTAATACTGAGATACATGCATTGCAGCTACAATATCTCAGAAGCAGGAGTTATATAGGTTTACCCTTATCTAGCCAAGGCTGATTATAAGGCCTAAAGCATTGAATGCACAGGCCAGGAGGTAATTCAGCTGACATAATAACAACCGCATGCATTTAGAATAGCTTATCTGTCATGCTGAAGTAATTAGTTTAAGTTTTAGATGACTTTAGTTTTGCAGTGGCCAAGTGTTGAGGAATCAGAATTCTATTACAGTAGCCTCATATCAGACAATGAAATGCACAGTAATGCAGTGTTAAATTGGAATATCACACTCTTATTACTCATTTCTACAACAATGTTAGGAAAGCACAATGACACAATGAATATGTGTTATATGATTTGTTGTTGTGTACATTTAACGCATGTTAAAATTTGGTTAGAATTCATAGACGGTACAGCTTGTCAGATTATGTAAAGGTTCAACTCCAGGAGATAAGAGTATTATATAACTCAGGAGTTTTTCTATTTCCTTGTAGATATGTGACCCTGGAGGTAGCATATTTAATTTCTGGGGATGTGAGTGTGAAGCTCACATGTTGGGGCCTGTGGCCTTCCACAAAAGATAGATTTATTTGCTTTTGGTGATTATAAATGTAATCTATTGGTTTATATTTGTGATCACTTTAGTTAGATTGTTTGCAGTGTAAATTAATGCAATTTGGATGAGGTCGTTGAATATTTTTTGTTAGAAATGATTCATTATATATTTATATATTTGAAGAGTGGAAATGCCTCACATATTATTTTTCATTCCCTAACTGCCTTCTTAATGAAGTGTGGTTCTTTAAGTGATTTGGAACCTATCCTAGCATTAACTGAACTCAGTGCAGAGCAGACTAATCCTGGAGAGGGTGCCAGCCCATTTTCAGCATGCATACACATTTACTCATAAAATTACTGAGAAGCAGCTCTGTTAACCACTATGCTTCTGTGCTGTCAGGAGAAGATCCTACGAGTTGTAATAGTGTTCCTAGATGAAATTTTGATTTGCAAATTCAAATAGGATTCAATTGATTTCAGTACATAGCTATGCAGCATTAGCTTCCTGGATTAGTATTTCTTTCCAGCATTTGTATATGTCAGACAAAACTGCATAAAATTGAGCATGCTATAATTATGCAACAAACCATGGCTGGTGTAATGGGAATGGTAGGATTCACATTTAGTTTTTCAGATTTGTATCTATATGTGAAGGCCAGAGAGCAAAATAGTCCAGTAAGTAGACAATAAATCCATCTGTGGTCCACTCCACTCTGCCTATGCTATGGATTATTGAAATGATAGTATGCCATGGGTGGCATGTATAATTTTAGTAGAATGTAGTAAGTATGTGAAAAGAAAGTTAAAGATGAACTGCTATATTTACTGGTAACAGATTAGGATCAGCTGTTTTTCTGCCTTTTAGGTTTACATATGAAAAGCTCATCTGTTTCCAACTTTATATTAATGTACACAACATTAATTTTAAAACCAAGAAAGTGATTAATATATTAATTCCAAGATCAAGCAGTTGAGATTTTTGACCTAAAACAGGAAGAATTCTGGTTCAGGATCACACCAGCTAATGTCTTTTAGTTTACCAGATGTCTACTTTGTGTACTTGTGTGCTAAAGGTAAAGAAAAAGTTAAACAGTAGCTGTCACAGTTATGGGGGGGGGGGTGGATAGTTAGCAACTTTTATTAAAAATCTTCTTATTGCTATTTTAAGCTGAGTGGAGGGTTGTTATTAACGAGAATGTTCCAGCAAGTATTATTGTACTGATAATGACTACCAGAATTGTATGAAGCAGAACTTGACCATGACCAATAGGATTTACAGATGTAACTGAACTCTCCATCTACGTAAGTATGTTACAAGAAAATTGAAAAGTGCGGAGGGGTAATTCATCAGTCATCTTTTTAATTTGTTGTATATACATTGTTCTAACATGTTTGGCACAGTTTTTTCACTTATACACAGTTTCAAACTGTCATTACATTTTCAATTTTTAATTAATGAATTAATTATTTTTTTAAGCATTATTTGCATTGGTTGGTTTTAACCACATGTCTGCAGGACGTTCCTTTATACCGTGTGCTTTATGTGACTACTGCACTTTCGATGAAGTCGCTTGACTGCTGTTTTTGCTCAATAATTCTTTGGTGGTTGCTACTAGCTGTGTGGCTTATGCTGGACTTGGGTGCTCCCTGGACCTCCATCAGTTTTTCTTGTTTGGTTCTTGGTTTCTCTTGTTGGATTGGTTTATGGCAAATGGAGGAGGATCTGTGTCAACCAACTTGGATCTGATTTCCCAAATTCGTGCTGGTATAGGTAACCTCACTGCACTTTTGGATAAAATCAACCTACAACTTCAAGGTAACAATACTTGTACAACAAATATTAATTTTCAATTGGAGCAATGTTGTGGTTACCTTGTCTCTTGGTTTAACCAACTTGGTGGGATTGACCAGTTAAAGAATTCTAGCCACCGGGAGCTGTTGGAGTTTTATACATGGAAAGCTGTCATCTTTGAATTTTCTCTGTCAAGCTCCAGTCAGGCCAACACTGACCATAACATTATAGGTGAGCACTCCTTTGTTGACCAGTTACAGTAATTTCAGGAGAAATTACTGGCTTATAAAAAACTCCAATTGGACAATGCATATTTATAGGAGAACATAAAGAGAGGCTTGAGTCCTAAAGGGCTACATTTGTGGTGTTTCCCTAATGGAGTAGAAACTGAGTCTCACTTTTATAAAGCTTTAATTAATATTTTCAGCAAAGCAGGCATGGACATAATTCATTTAATCATACATGAAAATGAAGTCAAATTAGACAAATTATCTCGTGATCTGGACATTATTAATACTAGTTTAACTACTGATGGTTTATTTGATCACTACTACACCAACTACTATAACCTGTTCAAAAAGATTGATGAAACTTGTGCTGCAGTAAAAACTGGGAAAGTTAGAAAAATACAGAGAGATACTGAAGCTTATGCCAAAGGTAAGGCATATCCCCACCTCCTAAGGCTTCTGAACCTGGGCAGCCAATATCAGCACCAGAATTAGATGATGGACAGTGGAAGGGATTAAATTCACACAATTCTGATGATCCGGGCTTCCAGGAAGTAGCTGGAAACAGTGAACAACTGCCAAGATGTTCTGAGAGGCTCTATCAAAAAGAAAAAGTAAAAGGGCAAGAATCTAGTGCTTTTTCTGCTAAAGAACATTACAAAAATTGGAATATAAACAAATAATTCTAACTTTGAGTGTTTGGGAGTCAGGCCAAAGACTTCTCATTCCAGATTGTTCAACATCAGCTCAAACAACTTTAAGACTGGTAACCAGTGTCAAAAAAAATCCATGAGGAAGAAATGTTATTAAAGAATCAGGTAAGTACTATGGAGGATTATTTACTCATTTCAATCAATAGAACAATCGTATTTGAGACTGTACAAGTTTGTTAATGAAATTAATGCACTGCATAGTTCATGCTCAGAATTTTTTCTGGGACATGTGGACATCATCATTAATACAGCAGATTTAGACAGCACAAGTTTGTTTGGAGAATTTGATGCTTTGTCTGATAGGACAAGCTCGGGCATCCCTGAATTTAGCTATGTATGTCATTTGGATAATATGCCTGTAGTTACTTTTGAGAATCACTGTGTTTGTTGTGAAAGCCAATGCTGTAAATTTTGTGTTAACTGTACACCAGCATGTGGTTACAATTCATCCTCGAGTCATGAGTTCAGATCTGACAACTTTTTAGACAGTTTTGAGTTAATTTCACTTACATTTAATGGTGCAAATATTGATAACTGTTGTGCTTTGTCTGAAATGGTACTCATGGATGTAAACAAGTCAATTAATTTCGACAGTTCCATTTGTTCAACCACGACTGGTGGGGTTTACAATGCTATGGCACCCTGTTCACTAGTTAATTCCCCTTTGAGGGACATGAACAGTGAATTTGAAAATGGGGACTATTTACAGGACACCACTCATGCAATCACCAATTTACTTTGAGAAGCTGAAGCTGCAGAGTGCATTCTTTTCAATCTTACCTTTAAGCATCCCTGTTACTAGCACTTTCTCTAATACCTAAAAAGATCATCTCTACTTGACTCCAAGTAGACTTTTCTCTATCTGTTAAACCTAGCACTTGCTCCTACAGTACTTATTACCTTGATACGGCACTCTTATAGATAGCACCCCAAAAGGCAAAACCCATTTCTCGGTCACCCACATCCCCCGGAATCTCTTTTAAAGTTTTTTGTCTAGTCCTTCTAGCATGTCGAGGGATCAGTTGCTAGTGTCCTCTGCTGCTCAGCTGGTGAACCTGGGAATATTGAGGCAATGTTACAATTGCCTCATGTACCTGAACAACCCTCTCCTCCTCCCACAAAACACAAATACATGCGAGAGATGCAACTATACGGCCAAACTGGAGGCTGAGCTCTCTCAACATAGGACTGGCAAGACCAGTCAGGAGGAGAAGGTTACCACACACACTATAGACCCAGTCTCACATAGTACCATCACAACCTCAAATCATACACATAAACACACAAAGACATACTCGGCTCTGATCAAAAATCTACCAAAACAGCAGAGGCCACCAAAGCAGACACCCAAACAACCACCACCTCAGAACACAACACCTGCAACACATAGACCTCACAGTCAGAGTGTCAAACAGTCACAGCCCTTAAGGCCAAACACAATGCCAGACACACTAGTCATTGGTGACTCCATAGTCAGACACACTGGCGTCCGCTCACCAGACTGAGTAAGGAGAAGGTCACAGTAAGCTGCCTGTCGGGTGCTAGAATCCGCCACATAACGCAAGCACTCAGGTCTCTCAACAGCAGGTACAAATACGACTCCGTCATTGTCCATGCTGGTGTAAGCGACCTGAGACGTACCTCCTTGGACTACATGAAAAGAGACATTGAGGAGCTCTCTGATTATGTAGCCCAGGCAGGTATGACCCTGACCTTGAGCAGTATCCTACCTTCACCAAGAATGATGCCACAATACAGAGATAAGATGATCAGCTTTAACAATTGGCTTAAACTCTGGTGTCATTCAAAGGGGATCCAATGTCTGTCTGCCTGGGATGACATGCTGGACAAGCCACGCTGCTTCGCAAGGCGGCTTGCACCTGTCACCCTGGGATTCGGATATTGGCAAAGGCTCTTGCCACCCCATAGTGCCTTTTTAGGCAAGGCTCAAATTCTAAACCTACCACCCTAGAACACAAAAAGGAAAAAACTAAGGGTAATGCTGCTCAATGCCAGAAGTCTAAATCTCAAAATGCACTTTTCGAGGCCCTTCTCAGTATGGAGAACATCGATGTCTGTGCAGTGACAGAAACCTGGTTCAAGGCTCCTGAGAGCACCCCAGCACTATCAGGTTTTACCTCTTATCATGCGTTCGGCCCCAAAATCCGGACAATACCAAGAAAGGAGGGGGTATCCATATTCATCAAAGACACCCACACCTCAAGACTGGTGGCAACGCCACGATGCATCGGAGACCATCCAGGTGCAATTAACCATAGGCAAGACTGCTCTGCAAATTGTAGCATGTTACAGGCCACCCTCACAAACTCAGGAACCTCACATGGCCTTCCTGAAAACACTAGAGGGATAAATGTATCACCAAACACCATCATACTAGGTGACTTCAATTACCCTAATATAGACTGGGAACACTACTCAAGCCCAAACACCCTAGCCCAAAGTTCCTGGAATTCATAAACTCAAATGCCATGGAACAACTAGTCACCATCCCACAAGAGGAGAAAACATACTTGATCTCATCATCACGAACATGGGAGCACAATGTTCAACACCGAAGTATACCCCTCACTGGTGAGATCAGATCACAAACTAATCTCGCTGGAGGTCCTCATCCCACCCCACCTGAAATAAAAAGACCACAGTAAAGAACTTCTCGGCCGACTTCACACTTCTAAAGACTAGTGTGGTCTCCTTTAAGGCCCCAAGCCGGTAGGAAAACAGTACTCAAGCCGCTGAATCACTTACAAATGCCTTCTACCAGCACCTGCAGGACTGCATGGATAAGGCAATCCCAAGCAAAACAAAGACTCTTTGTACCAAAGGCAAGCGTCAGTCTGGTGGACCCCAGCCATAAACAAACTCTACAACAAAAGGAGGAAGCTACTACAAGATAGAGCAAAATCCTTAAAGGTAAGACACCCTTGATCACTATAAGTAAAAACTAAGAGCTCTCATAAAATCATCCAAAGCAAATTTTGAGAGAAAAATAGCTAAAGACTCAAAAGACAATCATAAGGCCTTCTTTAGCTATGTTAGAAACCTGGGAGGAACCTCCCAGATATGCTCAGAACTAGTTCAAAATGATGTGAAGATTACTGATCCTACAGACATTGCCAACATACTGGCTGACAGGTTCAGTGCAAACTTCTCCCCTCCCCAAAGGAGAGATATCTATACCAAGCGATTGCAGCCCCCCAAACATCTCCAACGCCCAAGTGAGAACTGCTCTCTCCAAAGCAAAAAACACAGCATCCATGGGACCTGATGGTGTCCCCGGCTGTGTGCTCCACAAACTCAATGAGGAATTAAACCCACAGCTAGGACAGCTGTTTAATCATAGTCTTACCTCTGGATACGTACCCAGGGAGTGGCGCACTGCAACTGTGGTCCCACTTCACAAAGGCGGTGCCTCCACCGACCCAGGAAATTACCGGCCCATTAGCTTGACATGCCTTATCTGCAAAGCCATGGAGAGGATCATAATGGACCTCATAAATAAAGACATAGGAATTTGCAGACTTTGGATCCATCCCAGTTTGGCTTTGTCAAAGGCAGATCATGCCTTCTAAACTTGGTTGACTTTTTGAAACAGTCACCAAAGCCATTGATGAGGAAAGGCAGTCCATACAGCCTACCTTGATCTGGCGAAGGCCTTGATACAATACCCCACTCGGGTATCATTGAAAAACTCATCAGCTTAAATGTTAACCCATACATCACAAGATGGGTTGCAAACTGGCTGAGTGACAGAACCCACAGGGTCAGAGTTGCTGGCGCCATGTCAGACTCAAAGCCTGTCACAAGTGGTGTACCACAGGGCTCAGTCCTGGGCCCACTCTTGTTTGGCATCTACTTTTCCGAAGTACAAGCAAACACAGGAGGGTTATGGCTGACAAAGTTTGCAGATGACTGCAAACTGGGCCATAGTAGAAAACACATCTGACACAGATATCCTTCAGAAGGGTCTCACAGAAATGGATAACTGGTGCCAGAGCCATGGCCTAAAGTTAAATGCCAAAAATGCATAGTCATACCCTTCGGGAAAAACAAGGTTACCCTAGCTACCAAATAGGTGGCAATCCACTGAGCATAGAAGAAGTTATCAGGGACCTGGGGACCCAGGTTGATAGTAGTCTGTCATTCGACACCCATGTAGCTAAATTAGTTAGGAAGACCTTCTACATTGCCCACCTTATCATGAAGGGATTCTCATCTAGATCAAGGGAGGTCATAGTCTCCCTATACTCATCACTCATCAGACCAATGATTGAGTACAATGCCCCATTCGGAATGTATCTGACCAGACACTTGCAGCAGCTGGAGAGGCCACAAAGTTCCTCACCAAAAGGATAAAGGGTCTCAAACATCTGTCCTATGCTGCCCGACTGAAAGAACTCCAGCTCTATTCAGTCGCTTACCGCTTGCTCAGAGGTGACCTTTGCCTAACATACAAGGCCATGTCAAACCCAGATTTGATGAATATGCTTCACCTCAAAAAATCTAGATCCGTCAGAGCCACAAGGGCGGGAGACTTAAACCTCGACACGGCTATTAATAGGACACGCTGGAGGGATAGATTCATCACCCAAAGACTCCCTATGCTGTGGAATAAAATCCCGGTATATGTGAGGCAGAGCACCTCGCTGGCCTTGTTCAAGAGAAATCTTGACCAATGGATGGGAGATCGCAGATATACCCCAGGGATTACCTCAGTGTCACTGCTCAACAGAGGCACAGCAAAATAATGGGTATAGTTCCCCATACTAAAGGGGTGGCGTAAGCCACAAAACTATGGGCTAGGCTTGTAAATGCCCTCGGGCAGATAGCCTAGTATGAACCTATGAACCTATGAACCTATGATGCTAGAGACTTTGTATTTCTAGTAGTCAGTTTCCCAGATGTAGTGCAGTTAACACAGACTTTGGGATGAATTTTGGAGCATTGCAAAAGGAGGTTGATCCAGGCATTAAGTTAGTTAGTGAGGCACAGCTGGATTACATTCCTGAATGCTTGAATAAATCAGCTGCAAATATTGTTTATTTTGACACTGTTAATATGGTTGTTATTGAACCTCTTTTACAGGTATCCATGTCTATTGGGTCTAGTTCTAGCTTGTTTTCTGATGTTGAAAATATGGTTGCTGCTGATAATTTTGGGAAGGTACCAGTTTGTATTCAAAATACAGGTAATGATTTTTCTGTGTATAACTTTTCAGGTTTCAACATTACAACTGAGCATGCCAGTGTGTTAAGAAAAGGATTTTTTCTGCAAGCTGAGGATTTAGTTGATTTAAAATTGTTTATGTATAAGTTTAATTTGGCACTTTGGTTCAAAACTGACTCCCTGAACTCTGGCACAAACCCCAACAAACCTCTCAAAAAAGCTAGTTCATTCAACCCACCCTAAATAGCTGGTTATCTCTCTTTGAGAAAATGTGAATTAGAAATTTGGAAATCTTTTTCTAAAAAACAGCTAGAGACTACAACTTATACAATGAGTAGGCATTGTTGTTCAAAGAGTTATATAGCAACAAGAGTATCAGGATAATGAAACCGGACAAGGGTGAGGGAACAGTCGTGATGGACATCAATGACTATAATAATCATATGCATGAGTTGCTTTTCACAGAGACTTATGTCCAGATATCTAAGAATGTGCTCAGTATTGCCTATTCAAAAATTGATATCTGTCTTTATGACATGGTTATGCATGGGCAAGTTAATAGTGACACATATGATTATTTACTCAATCAGCATCCAGTGGCAGCGGGCATATTTGGGATACCCAAAATCCATAAAGCTCTCCAAAATCCACCTTTAAGACCAATCGTGTATGCGGGTAGAAGCAAGACCTTCTACATTGCCAAATATGTGGACAGCCTGTTAAAACCACTGAAGTCCCACATATTTGTAAGGATTCTTGGGATTTTTTGACCAGGCTAGTGAAGCTTAGGTTCTCAGGTGATTGTATTTTGGTCACAATAGATGTCCAAAATTTATATTCTGCCATTCCCCACAAGGTAGGGTTGGAAAGTATTCTTTCTGACATAAGACTGTTATTGAATAATGACATCAACATGGCTTGTACACTTATGGATCTGGTTTTGACAAACAATTTTCTTTATTTTGAAGGCCAGTTTCTCAAACAGGTGAGTGGGGTGGCCATTGAGGCTTCTTGCACCCCAAGCTTTGCCAACTTGGTCATGGCCTATTGGGAGAAGCATTATGTATTTAATAGTCTCGTTGCCAAATGTTGGTCATTATATATTTGTTTTCCTGGATGATAATTTTATCATCTGGGATGATTCTGCTGCAAAATTGAATGAATTTCTCGAGTATATCAGTGGTAGTACATCTTTGAACTCGACTCAGGTCAGTCCAAAACATAAAAAAACATGAAAAGCACCAAATTTTATTAAGCCACTGTAAAAGCTTTTCGTTAGTACCTTGCACTAACTTCTTCAGACAAGCATAACATTCCCACCATTACAAGTGAGTTTAAATACCAGCATTGAAACACTTAACCACGCCCCTTGTTCTTCCTTTAGTTCCTTAAAGGTACAGATCACAACTAACTAAGGTGCATTTGCAATTCTCTATTAACATAATAAAAAATAAAAATTCATATACCAAGACTGTAATGGTAGCAGCTTTGAAACTGAAAGAAAAAAGCCCAATATTTTGATTATTAAACTGTATAAAGTCGATAAATATGTAAAATATATAATAACATAAAAATAGCAATATTCAACCTACAGCATAAATACTAATAATGGAAGCACGACGCTTCCTAATCAAAAATTACCTATGCATACATTGTATCTTGCCTGCTTTCAAGTAAAATAACTAATATAATGATTATAATAAATATAATAAAATTAATGCATACTGTCCTAAGTATCTAAATAACTAGAACAGCTACCCAAGAAAAATAATATAATATTAATCATATCGCACTAAATAATAAAAATAATAATATAGAAATATAAAATATGACATGTAACATATAATATAACATAAATTTAGGCTACTCAGTATAGGTTTAATACTGTCATTAAATAAAACAGGTCTAAAAGTTAGCGTATCTAGACCTAAAATTACTAAATAATAAAATATGAATCAATAATATATATTGTAAAATAATGATAATGATGTATAATCATAACAATAACTGATAACTATTAACCCTCCACCACTGTCGACTAATAAAGAGTTATAAAACCATTAATTTGTCGACTCTCATTTTTCATATGACCTGTTTTATTTAATGACAGTATTAAACCTATACTGAGTAGCCTAAATTTATGTTATATTATATGTTACATGTCATATTTTATATTTCAATATTATTATTTTTATTATTTAGTGAGATATGATTAATATTATATTATTTTTCTTGGGTAGCTGTTCTAGTTATTTAGATACTTAGGAAAGTATGCATTAATTTTATTATAATCATTGTATTAGTTATTTTACTTGAAAGCAGGCAAGATACAATGTATGCATAGGTAATTTCTGATTAGGAAGTGTCGCGCTTCCATTATTAGTATTTATGCTGTAGGTTGAATATTGTTATTTTTATGTTATTATATATTTTGTATATTTATCTACTTTATACAGTTTAATAATCAAAATATTGGGCTTTTTTCTTTCAGTTTCAAAGCCTGCTATCATTATAGTCTCGGTGTATGAATTTTTATTTTTTATTATGTTAATAGAGAATTGCAAATGCACCTTAGTTAGCTGTGATCTTTAAGGAGCTAAAGGGATAGCAAGGGGCATGGTTAAGTGTTTCAATGCTGGTATTTAAACTAACTTGTAATGGGGGGAATGTTTTGCTTGTCTGAAGAAGTTTGTGCAAGGTACTAACGAAAAGCTTTTACAGTGGCTTAATAAAATTTGTTGTTTTTCATGTTTTTTACGTTTTGGACTGGCCTGAGTCAAGTTCTTGGCATTTGAATTAGCGGTGGTTTTCGCTAGTTTGTTTTTTCCGGTCTTGAAAGTTTATTTCTTTGGTAGTACATCTTTCTTAAAGTTTACCCATATGTTTGATTATGATTCAGTGGCCTACTTAGATGTATTGGTAACCAAGGATTATTTGAGAAATTGTTTTTGTTCCAACATCCACCGTAAAAAAACTTTTTCCAACTCTTACCTCCATTTTGATAGTTGACATCTGCAATTTCAAAAGAGGGCTGTTGTCAAAGGGAAGTTGGTCAGACTTGCTCGTATGATTTCTGATGATGGCACCTTCAGTGTTGAAACAGACAAATTGATTGGCATGTTCAGTAAAAAAGGTTACCCCCCATGAGTTATTGGACAGCATTAAGGAAGAAATCCAGGGTAAGAGGAAGAATGTTTTTTTACAAACCACTACTACCTATTCCTGGTGGTCAAATTGATGACCATTTGGCTGGTAATATCTTGTGCAAAGAAACACAATCAATTGTCCCTTTTGAATGTTCACTAATAGTCCCTTTTTTGTTAATGTCTATGATGGAGTGGACACAGTGCATAATTTTTGGCCAACTGTGATGAGTATCAATGAATGCAAAGAATTGTTTGGGGTCAAGCCAAATGTTGTATTTAGAAATGGCAAGTGTTTTAAAAGCCTTTTAGAAATGAAATGTGATGTGAGTTATTCAAGTAGACCTAAGGGCATGTACAAATGCAATCATTGCAATTATTGTCAGCATATTTTATTGTCCAACTCATTTTCCATCAGGAATAGGAAATTTAAGGTAGAAAAACACTTCAATTGTGTATCCAAGGGGGTGGTATATGGAGCTCTTTGCCGGTGTTGTAAGGCATTCTACATTGGAAAGACTATTCGTAAGTTGAAAGAAAGAAAGAATTTATGAACAATTGAATGACATCAAGAAAGGGAAAAACACCATTGTCTTGTACAGGCATATTTCAGCTTTTCCTGACCACCACTTCAAGTTTGTAATGTTGGACTATATGGAAGGGGATGCAAAGGAGTTTTAGCACAGAAGAACATCTCAACAGAAAATAATTAATCTGGATTTTGAGGTGTGATGCCCTTACCCCTGGGCTTAATGACTGCTGTTCCATTACGCCAGTCCTAAAATTGAAAAGTATGGAGGGGTAATTCATCAGTAATCTTTTTAATTTGTTGTATATACATTATTGTAACATGTTTGGCAATGTATTTTCACTTATCCACACTGTTTCAAACTGTCATTACATTTTCAAGTTTTCAATTAATTAATTTTTTAAGCATTATTTGTATTGGTCAGTGTTAACCACATGACTACAGGATGTTCCTTTATATTGTGTGGTTTATGTGAGTACTGCAGTTCTGATGAAGTCTTGATGTAAGATGAAAGTGCTTGACTGCTGTTTTTGCTCAATAAATCCTTGGTGGTTGCTACTAGCTGTGTGTTTTATACTGGACTTGGGTGCTCCTGGGAGCTCCATCAGTTTTTCTTGTTTAATTCCTGGTTTCTCTTGTTGGATATGTTACAAGAAAAGTTGTTAAGGTATTGACAGAAACTAACATAGAAGCACTTATCTGCATGGCTCTGATTGGCCGCCTGTTCTTTCCTATATTTTTAACTTGTATTTCCTGGTGTTAGAAAAAAAGCTATGCCACACAATATTGTGATGATGATGCAGAGGAGGAGGAAGAGGAGGATAGTGATGATGATGATGATGACAGTACTCTATTTTATACACCACAGGACTTGTCTGGACAGCTAAACCCAGCATTTGCTGCACTGTAATACCAGATTTCCATTTAAAAAATACAGTGCTTTATCACAAGATCAGATCATCTTCATTAATAGTAATGACTTTCAGAATTCTGAAAAAGTCTGTTGGGTCCAGCATAAGGGGTGGGGTCTCCATAGACTGTGGCTTAATTTTATACTCCAAGTAAATCATTGCAGGTTCTGTGACAGAACTTCCACCTGCTGTAACAGTTTTTATGCAGTTTAAGATTAACATAGGATGAATTACATAAAAATAAATTATAAAAAATAAAAATAAATCTTTGAATTCTCTATTAAGGATATATATATAGGTGTGTGTGTGTGTGTGTGTGTGTGTGTGTGTGTGTGTGTGTGTGTGTGTGTGTGTGTGTGTGTGAATTAAATGAAACACTATCTAAATGATTATTATACATTTAGGTTCTGTGTTTCCTTTGATCTCTCAGTTTTGCAATTCTTTATCTTTGATTTTTACATTTTTAAATGGCACAAAGTGCTTCTTTAAAAGAAAATGACTTCTACTGGTTTTTATCGATATTATTCTAAAAACTGGATGCATGATTCATTGCTATCAGATTCCTTTGGGGTTTTACTTTGTGGAACAAAGTCCTCCACTTGGTGCCATAATTGCCATGAAGCCATGACATGTAACTATACATGGATTGTGGTAACCAAGGAAAATTTTCAGCAGGATTTACAAAAGGTTTTACAAAAGGAAAATAAATTTCATTCTAATCTGATATTTTGTTATTGAAATGTGTTTATTATTATACAAATGTGGATATTTTCATCACTGATGTTTACAATGCCTTCTGCTTTCCTGTTTCTTACAAGTCTGTTTCTTCTACAATACCACTAAACATTGACCGATTTAGTGAATTTTAGCATTTTATATTCATGTTAGTTTATTTGCAGCACCTGACAAGGCCGGAGAGACTAGTTGCCACCCATCATAATTTACAGTATGAATCTGTAAGGATTCACCACAGATTATGGACAATGAAGACTGTTTACAGTGCAGAAGTTTCCTGCTTAAGAATGCTATTGTGATCTAGAGTGGTTTTGATTCTCTGCTCAATGGTTTACCACAATTTAAATGTTTTCTACTTATGCTTTTATTTTGTGACTCATATTGCAGTATAAATATTTAAGTTTATTTTAGAAGATTTTGTTTGACAAGCACTATTTGAACTCAAAGTAACATTCAAATCTGATAATGTCCGGGGAGAAAGGAGAGACACATCTTTTTTTAGGATGGCTAACAGTGGATGGGGACAACTTTATTTTTGTATTCACTAATATTTACCACAGGCTACCTTTTTTCATTGAAATGCTCACTCTTGCTTCATCAAGGTTCTTTCACATTGTACCATTCTGTCATCCAATAGGAAAGAATCTGTTCATTTTCTTGCCTGTTGACTTAGGGAGGAAAATTTAGCAGGTCAGCCTCAAAGATGCCAATTGGACAACAGTTGCAACCAATGGAAATTTAGTACAAGTATTTTAATCCAGTCTTGTACTATGTTTTTTTTTTATGTAACTGTAGGGTTTTCTCCTTGGGACTTCCCTGAAAATGGCTTTGTCCAAACTTTGTAGCTCAAAATTTTTAAATAAACAAATACATTTTGCAGAAAAAAATTTGTCTTTTGATTATGAATTTAAATGAGGGACCTAAAGGAACAATAAGGCTGGTAGCAAAAATGGAAATCTCCATATCTTGTCAAAATGATTTCATTAGCTAAACATTCTGTTCTTTTAACAAGTTAAATGGTACATTCCATGACTAGGAAAGGGTCCCTTTGATGCTTGCAATTACATACTCCAATGGCAGGTTTATTCTTTATTAATGTAAACATCAACAAAGAATGAAAAGTCAGTGTTGTAAGTACAGTAACATTAATTTATTTCATGATACTCTTGGGGGCTATTGATGTGTTTAAATTAGAAGTTCAGATGACTGTACAATGAAAGCAAAGATTCATTAATATAGATTTATTTTATTTAAGTTTGATGACCGGGGAGGTCCACTGGGCTAAGAAGAACCCGTTTTAAGTGGAGGCCTGGGGAGAAATGCTCCACAATAATTGCAAGTTATATTTCACATGTTACAAAAGGACATAGTTCATACAGCTAATTAAACATTTACAGATAAGCTCTATGATATTTGCAATTGGCTTGTCACAATGTTACAAAAATGAAAAGACATAATTCAATACAGAAATTTCAACATTTACATAAAGTGAATATTTTTTGGTTTAAACTCAATTGTAGGTTTAACATTTGAAAATATATAACTACTAGCCATTAGAAGGTTAGGAAAATATTATGCATGGAGAGGATAATAGTATAATTGAGACTAGAGAGTATAGTACAATAGATATTAGAGAGAAAATTACTTTTTGGTAGGGGAGAGATTATTTTGGGTGGGATGAAGTATTAGTAGAGGTAGTTGGATGAATCAGTTCAAGGTGGAATGGGGGGTTTAAGTTGGAGCGTGTCAAGGGCATTCCAATTTGGAAGAAAGATGAGAGGATAGCTGAGATTTGAAATTTGTATGGCTAGGTAGGTTGCATAGGTGCATGGGGAGAGAGTTCCACTGCTTAGCTAAGGAGTGGGACAGCAGTAGATGGCCAGGAGGTCATGCAGGTTTGTATACCTGAAGGAGATTTTGGTTTTTGGATCTGAGTGAGCGGTTGGAAATGTAAGGTTTTAAGAAAGTAGAAAGAGCTGGGCAGTTGGCAGGTTTAAAGATGAGCTTGTGGGCAATGGTGAGTTGTAGGTAACTGAGGTAGCTGGGTAGTTCAAGCCAGTTGAGGGTGAGGAGGGAGTGGCAGTGGTGGGATGGGTTTTTTGAATTGGTTGCAAACTTGGAGATCTTGTGGTAGCAGGATTCAAGTTTGGACCGAAGGCCAAGATGGAGATTGGTGAAAAGAGGGGCACCATACATAAGGGTGGTGAGTAGGAAGGGGAATGCAAGAGTTTGATGGGTAGAGGGGCTTAGGAAGCAGTTATGCCTGTAGAGGCGACCACATTTTTGGTGAGTTTTCTTGATTGCAGAGCAGATGTGGGTGTCAAATTTTAGTACTTCATCAATAATGATGTCAAGAAGCTTGGTGTTGGGGAATGATTTCAAGGAGGCTGATGTTTTGGCTCTGTATGGTGAAAGTGGATTTGTCAATGGAGTTTTTGGTAGGGGAAAAAAACAGTTTTATTTGCATTTAGTGCCAGATGGTTAGGCTGCATCCAGCTTTCTGCTTTGGAGAAGGCTAGTTGGGTTTTTGCTAGGAACTCGGAGGGGGAGAAGGCTGAGCAGATGATTGTTGAGTCATCTGCATACTGGATGATAAATGAGTCTGGGATGGATTGGTGAAAGTTGTTAACGAATAGGCTGAGGAGAAGAAGGCCAAGAACAGAACCTTGTGGGACACCTGTGAGTGTGGGAAGGAAGGAGGAGGTTGAAATTTTCCACTGGGCAGCTTGTTGGCAGTTGGACAAGTAGCTGGAAAACCAGGCGATAGTGGTGGGAGAGAGGTGTAGGGTGGAAAGTGAGGATATAAGTAGGGTGTGTGAGATTGTGTCAAAGGCCTTTGACAGATCTAAGAATAGTGTGGATATGAGCTTGCCTGAGTCGTGTTCGAGGTTTATGGTTTCAAGAAAGGAAAGAAGGGCAGTCATGGTGCTGTGGCCAGGGCGGAAGCCATGTTGGGTAGGGGAGAGGTGATTGTTTAGTGTTAGGTGTTGCCGTGAGTTGTGCTTGTATTGTTTTTTCTAGTATTTTAGTAAAAGGGGAAAGGATGGCAATAGGCCTGAAGTTGGTGGTATCAGTATTTTTGCCACCTTTGTGGAGGGGGATGATGTAAGCATGGTGCCAGATAGAAGAGATGTATGATTTTTGTATGGATCTATTTATAAGTATAGAGATGGGGTAGGCAATGCCAATAATACATCCCATTTCCCACAATTCTGATATAATTGTGGTAAAAATATGAATGGCAGACAGTCTAATATTATGGCAAAAATACTTTCAGAGAAAATGATTTTAATGTAAACTCTTAACACCTTGAGTACATTTTTCATTTAAGCCTAAGAGAAAAACTTATATCTTTAATTAGAGGTTTCTAGGCTTCTAGTCACCTAGTTCTGATTATGTTTTTTGTTGTTGTTGTTCTCATATCAGTAATACATTTGTCTGTCTGTATGGCCATGGATGTTTAGCTTCCAGGACCATTTTCAGAAATGCATTTTTTTAATTATTTGCATTCATTCTATTGCAAGTCTAAATGGTGTCACTGAAAATGGTATATTAAGTCTTAAAAGAAAATGTCAAATTATATTTTCAAGCCGCCAATGGTATATGCTGTTTTTCTTCCTTTCCATGCTGATAAATTGCATGTCATGACACACTAGCAAACTAGAGAGACAAGTAATAACTTCTTGTTGTGAAGTAGTGCTTTGGTTTTCTGAGGCCTATACAGATACTGAATAATAAAATGTAACTCAGTTCTACATAAATTTATTATAATTGTGAAGATTCTTTGACATTGCAGTTATTCAAATTATGGCCTTTGGTCTCATTGTCAAAATTTGATCAGTTTACATAACTGCTATCTTTTTGTTCCAATGCTGTGTATTTTTTACTTTATACATCAGGATGTAGGCATACTATGTCAGGGTGATATATTTCCATAAGAACAAGATATCTGATTAAGGTGAGAGACAGAAAATATAAGAAATGGAAGAGAGGTCAAACTACAATTTTGAAAACTGAAATAAACAAGCTGGACACACAGATTAATGATAGTGTGAGACGAGATCAAGAAAAATCTGAAGAAAATTTATATAAAGATATTGAGCATAATAGAAAATCTTTTTATAGATACATAAGATATGCAAGGAGTAAAGACATAGAAATTGATAAACTGTGGGCAGATTCTAAAATTTATTCTCAGACACAACTGATTATAGATACATTTGTACAAAATCTTATGCAAAATAGTTTAGCGCCACAAAAGGGGTGATAAGTTGTCCTAGTAACATCCCGGTAACCTCAGATACTAGAATCAAATTAGATTAGATTGAAAAAGAACTGCACAGACTGGATCCAAGCAAAACACAGAGAGGAAACAGAATTAGTAACAATGACCTGAGAATACTTCAGCAAGAACTTATGGTACCATTATATCTATTATTCACTAGGTCATATAAATGTGGGGAGATTCTTTAAGATTGGAGACATGCACTTATTAAACCTGTCTTTAAGGTAAAGGGGAGTAGGGCAAACCCAGAATCATATAGACCTTTAACTCTACTTTCAGGTTGTGGAAAAATAATGAAGATGGTAAGATTGGATAAGTTATTGTCAGAACTGGATAGGCTGGGACTTGAAACCATATATCAGCATGCATATCTTGGAAATAGATCTATTACTACCTGTAACATGATGTTCTATAACAATATAACAACTATGAATGAAAAATTGCGCTGTGATGTAATTTATATAGATTTAATTTTAGCATTTGACAGATCATACACAAAACACTGCAATAAATTAGAAAAACTAGGTATTGATGTACTCTTGATAAGCTGGATAGCATCATGGCTTACAAATAGGACATGGCAAGTATCATACAGCAACTGGACAGGTGAAATCCTTGATTACAGTCAGCATGTCCCACTGGGCTCTGTCTTAGGCTGTTACTTGTTTAGATTGTAACTTTCAGATCAAATTGTTTCATCTAAGATGTTCTTCAGTCTACATACAGATGACCTGAAATTGAGTAAACTGATTACATGTGTTACAGATAAGGTATGTCTGCAAAATTACTTGACTAAATTTAACATTTGGGCACACGATAATAATATGCTGATAAATGCATCAAAAACTAAGCATATGCGATTTGGGAGACATAAATTGAGAGGAATATTTGATTTACCTTTACAGTGTCACAAATAATATGTGCAACTTATTATATATCTGACTTAAAGGTCGGAAACTGCACTTTTGAATGCTGAAAACACCAAAAGGGCTAAACTACGAATTCAACATTCCGGGTATGTCGGATGTCTTTGAAACACCCAACATTTCCGGATGTCTCCAACACTGTTATGTGGGGGACAAGCCCCTCTGCACCCCCCACATGGGGGGCTGCAACCCCCACCCCCCTGCTAATTTAATATATTAACTCTGAGATCACACTACAGTGAGGGAAGGGGTATATGTTCCGATCCCCAGTATAGTGCAATCTCCACTCAGAATGCCGAATCCATGTGAGCGAATGCACGCTGGCATTCCCTCATTTGTGATTTTGGCAATTCATAGTTCGTTATTATGAAATTTTGAAATCGTACTTTCATACATCTGGCCATCACAGATGGCACTTCAACCTTATGAAGGTAAACTGAATATTTAATACAGCACACATTCATTGAAACTAGACTCATTTTACCACCTGTGTATATAGGTAGATTCAGCTATGAGTTTTTCTAATCATATCAACCAATTGGTTAATGATAGTTATAGAACTATAAGTTGTAGAAAAACATTTATAAAGTCTAGGAAATGTAAAATGATGAAGTCAGTGTTTGTTAGTTACATTATACACAAATCTGAGTTTGGAATAACAATACAGAAACCAATAAGAAAACAAGCATGAGTAAACTAGAAAGAGTACAGCAGAAATTTACCAAGGGCATCCACAGATGTGAAAATGTAAGTTATTATGCAAGACTAAAATATCTGAATGTGTACAGTGTCTCTTACAGATATATAAGAGGAGATCTTATTTGTAGTGCATTTTTTATTTTTATTATTTATTTATTTTACATTTGTTATCCGGGATGGTCCAACTGGACGAGGTCCATTTACAGCGAAGGCCCAGGGAGAAAAGCTCCACATAATTAACAAAGTAATAATATAATACAAAAGGAAAACAGAGTCATCATAGCAGGATTTGAGGAAAAGACAAAAAAATAGAAAAAAATCCTCATAAGAAAATTTACATATATACGTTTTGTTAGTTGTGAATACAACTAGAGACAACTACCTCGAGGAATTTTTGGGGTTATCAAAAAGTACTAACGAATCATCAGAAGACAACCTATGTAGAAGATTCTATAGGAGTGAGAAGTGTACTAATTGGTTCTCTGATAGAGTAGCTGATGCATGGAACAGACTACCAAATTTCATTAAAGCAAGTACTAGTTTAGATATTTTAAGAACAGCCTGGACACTTATTATGGGTACAATAATTTTGGTATATTGGCAAGCTAGAAGGGTTTTAATGCCCGTACTTGAAACATTTGTATGTATGTATGTGTGTGCCTGTATGTATATCTACTTTGAAGTACAATGTTTTTATATCTATTTTGAACTTTATTTTTTACCCACGTTTTGACAGAAAATGGTCAACTGACAAGCTCACTTACATGGCAAACAAAAAGGAAATACATATTAACCTTCAACCAATTACTGAAGTTTGATATAAAGGTCCATTTCAGATTTGTATTATAGTAGCCATGTGCCACCAGAATAGCAGCACTAGCAATCTGAAGATAGTTTTAATGTAGAAAAATAGTTCACATCTCATGCAGCAACTTCTACACATATCTTGTTTTCATTAAAATGAAGTAGCTCCATTTTAACTTAAAAGTACAAGCAGTGAATTTTTCTGTATCCATCAATAGCTTGATGACTGCAAGCCGAAAGCATTATTAAAATTTAAAGTGTCAAAACATCATAAGTACAGAGTATAAATTAAGGGAGTTTAAAATGATTCTGTTTTAGAACACTAAAAAGGTAATCCGAGTGATTCCTAAGTGATCCCTGAAATGCTATGACAGAGCCACTAAATAGCAGACATATTTCCATTGTATCACTATCCAGTGTTGTGTGATTATCTCCAAGTTATGGAGCTGGGAATGTGGAAAAAAAAAAAACTTAGGTCCCAGTTAAAGATGTTGGTGGGATTCACAGATGCAGCCTGCGAATGATGGTGAGTCCTTGCTGTATTGTGATACTGACACGAGTGTGATTCATAAGCAGATTCACATCTATGTGGTATGCAAACTAGGTTCAGCTCTGAGATTGTTATGTTGCAATAAAATGACCAGTATGGCATATCACTGTGCTACTCAGACAGCACTGTCACAGAATGTCAAGTGATGTTTGAAATTAGCTTGTTAGCCCTTCATAAGACATGCTTTTTATAGTGTGCATTAACTTTTTGGTGAATATTTGTAAAATATAACACACCCACACCTGGACATACACACAGACACACTAATAGCCACTTTTGTGTGTATGCAAGAAAAAGTAAACCTGAATCTAGAGGGAGAAATTTGACTCCAGATGCATGCACTATACCAGATGATGTATATTGTGTCTCACTGGTACTCTGGTCACAGTCAGTCATCATCAGTTATAATGCCTGATTGATATGTACCTTACTGAGTATATTACAAATATAATGCCTGATTGATATGTACCTTACTGAGTATATTACAAATATAATGCCTGATTGATATGTACATTACTGAGTATATTAAATAGTTAGAGAGAGATTCTAAAGAGTCCTGACAAAAAAAAAAAAGAAAGATCATGGGTCTAAAGGACCTGAGCTAGAAAGACAGGCTGGATGCTTTGTCTTCATATTCAGTGTCCTATAGACACTTTAAGTGAAATCTGTAGCTTACCTTCTTGGCAATTAGGGATTGGGCAGTCCAAGAACTTTTATTTCTCTACAAATCAAACATCCCAGTGTACACTATAATCAGAGATCTAAACCTGCTTCAGCAAGAAATAAATTATGGTGGAGACAGAGCTTTGTCAAACAACTACCCCTTATCTGGAACATATTTCCTCCCCAGATCTAGAAATGTAATACACTAGTTCCTTTTAAAAAGGAATTAAACATTTGAAAAGGTTTTGATAAATTCACCTGCTGTATTTACTGGCCTATTAAACCTTGAAAAGGGGTTGAGGTCTAAGGAGCAATACCACCTATCAGGTATTTTTCCAGAGTATCTGGAAATCAAAATGACACCCCAGTAGTCCAGAAAGCACTGTGAAAACTCTAGTATTCTGTCTCTACATAAACAAAATGCCAACGTTTGTAAGAATGTAGACTCAGATTATCTTTTTTTATAAAAAGCATCTTTAATGGGATGTATTAAAGTCTGAGACTTGCTAAAGGAGAAAAAAGACCAAACAAAGCATTCCACCTCAAACTGCCATACTCACTGATGTCATAAAATGGGAGGGAAAGTGCGTGGAGTGAGTGGTACAAGGGGTGTGGTTTGGTCCATGGAGTGAGTGGTACAAGGGGTGTGGTTTGGTCCATGGAGTGAGTGGTACAAGGGATGTGGGAGGGGTGTGGTTTGGTCCTTGGAGTGAGTGGTACAAGGGGTGTGGTTTGGTCCATGGAGTGAGTGGTACAAGGGATGTGGAGGGGTGTGGTTTGGTCCTTGGAGTGAGTGGCACAAGAGGTGTGGTTTGGTCCATGGATTGAGTGGTACAAGGGGTGTGGTTTTGGTTTATTTTTCACTACATAGAACGGCAGCAACCTTAGGTCTATGTATGGGTACTGGCAAGGCATAAACGGCTAAATCGCCCAGTTGCATTGTCCGCTCTATGATTCTATTCTGTCATTAAAAACATAAATTTGGTTTAAGATTCATTGTAACATATATGCACATTTTTCCAAGTATACAAAACAGTGGGGGCTATGTTCAATGCAGCACCCAAGCATACACATATGCACACACATATACACTCTGCCCCCCATATGTGTCTTTGTGTGCGTTGTTCTGTTGCTATGTGTGTCTTTGTGTGTCCATCCAACAGTGTTTGTATCTTCTGATATTATCAGCAAATACTGCAGAAGTGCAGAGTACCTAGTATATGTTAATGTATCACACAATTCATAGAATTGTTACTCTGAGTGCAACTTTTTACCCTATCTAGTAAACTTATCAGTATTGTGTCTCAATAAACACTAGGTGTGTATGTGTGATATTGTGCTCTACTATGTTTTAAGGATCTAAGTGCACTGCACAATAAATAGTAAAGCAAGAAGGAGAAAAAACAGAAAAGAAAAAGTATAAGTAAAATGTTTGTCCGCTCTGTCAGCTAATGTATATTAAACTAAGATGCACAAATGTGTATTGCCATGCTTTCAAACTGAATATAATAAAAAGAATACATAGTGAAGACAAATATGGTCTCTTCTGATTCTAAACTGACAAAATAATGCTATTTGTTGCAATGGAAGAAAAAGTAATGTCTTTTTTTAATTTATTTAAATGTTAAAGGAATATTCCTTCAAATCCAAACTTAATGTGAAAAAGGAATATTAACACCTTAAACGCTATCAAAAAATTGGTATATGCCCACATGGTTTCATTTTAAGGAACTATTACCAAACAAGCCTTTACATTCCCAGCTGTCTACGCTAATGCCAATAAAGCTTATAACTTAAAGGGCATGTCCATTCCATATTTGAAACTCCAAAATATACACTCTGAATTATTTTAAAGAAATGTAATATTTAAAATACACCCACAAGATAATAAGGTATTTCAATTGGTATGAAGAAAAATTCTCCTAATTTGACTTTAGATATAAATTTTGAAGGTGGGATAATGGGAAACATTAGCAATTTAAAAAAATGGGTAAGCTTTTCTGGCAGTTTGTCTTTCTTTCCCCTCTCCTGACAATTTGTCAAGGTTAGAATAGCAATGCTAAATACATGACATAAGAAAAGAAGGAGAGCTCTGATTACAGGGGTACATTACATTTACATCTGCCTCCAATGGAGAATTCAAATTAACAAAAGGCCTTATTGGTATGTTCTTACTATTCTTCCACTAGCATCTTTCAGGTAAGGACTCTTTGCCCAGGAGACAGAGAACATCATTGCCCACTATTTGTTTTTCCTAAAGGAATAAAAAATGGTAATACATCAGTTGTTGAACTGGCACTGAAAATATTTAAGATATATAAGGTCTCAAAATACAATATATGTAAAATATCAAAGCAAAGCATCACAATGTTGAACATATTAAACTGCTTATTTATCTAGGATCTATGTGAAAATATATTATTCTGAATCTCAAAGTCAGAATCCATATTATGAGGTATCTAGTATAAGCAGGTCTATATTAGTTCATCGAAGTTTACTTACCTCAAATGGCTGTTCATCGAACCAACATCATCAAACGTTCAAATCAGTAAATGCTTTTCCCAGGTAAGTAAATTAGTTGGCCAGCACACCATCCAAAACACAAACATGTTAAATTAAATGCAACAAAGTGGAGGGCTAAGTACCACACACACCCAATCTGGGGGGCTGTGACCCCCCCTTCTTATATATACCAACTGTGAGATTGCACTTCAGTGTGGGAAAGGGCAAATTTTTGTATATTGAGCTACTACTTTACTTACCTGTGAAAAATGTTCACTGATTTGAAGGTTCGGTGACTGGCCATTCAGTGATATTGGTTCGATGAACAGTTGTTTGAGGTAAATAAACATTGATGAACTAATAAAGACCTGGTATAAGCAAACCCCATGGCTTTCTTGAAGATCCACTACTCCTAAAAAATTGACCACACATCTTTATATTTCCTTTGATATAGAAATTGAAGGGATACAAATATTTCTGTACAAAAGTATCCATTCAAGAAGAAATTTCACTAAAAACAAGCTTGTTTCTCCATTCTGAAAGTTGTTAAAACTATCCTAAAATGTATATATAGAGCTGAGTGTAGAAATACATCTTCATGATCATAGCACTGTAAGTGTAATATTTCGGCGTATTCTTTGTTTATTTTACATCCTGTTAGATGGCCTACCTCATTATTGATAACAAGGTCTTTAATTAGGTTTGAGTCCTTGTTCGAATTAAGAGCAAATTATTGGTATATACTAAATATTTTAGTGAGAGGTAATATATGGTAATGGGACTGATGGCTATTTCCCTATGAAGAACAGATGAAAAGAGGATTTAGAGTCAAAATTAATACATTTTATAAACTAAGTATAAGTGGGCTCCCTTACACCTGTGAATTAAATAATAACATCAATCACATTATTTTATGAGAATATTTACTATAGTTAAAAAGAGTTTCCGTAATGTTGTGAAAGTTTGTAGAAAGCCATGATGTATAGCATTTGAAATATACATTTTCTATCTAAGCAGTCAAATGTCTTACATGCATTTGTTGAGGTAAAGTTAACCATTTAAATGTTGCTTTTGTTTGCTGTTTTGAATATATAATATAATGGAGTAGTTCATAAAATAAAGAGTCATGTCATCCAGTAAAGATATCCAAAAGCCTTTTAACAAAAATTCAATAAAAAGGTCAAATGGTTTAGTGTTTCCATTCCATCTTATTAAGTGTTAATTAATTTAATCATTAGAACTTAGGCAGTGAGCAGACCTAAACATTTGAACTTTAAAAAAGTGACCAGCAATGAGAACAGATTCTTCCTATAATCACTGTGTAGTAAAACACTACACATCATAACAATTTAACTAATAAAAAAATAGTTGCAAGTCAACATAAAATGTTTTAGCAGCATTGCCATTACTTGTAGTGATTTAAAAAAATCACGTAGTGCATAAGAGAAAACGGTTGCCCCAATTTCCAAAGACTTGCTTCAAGTGTAAGTTAACCATGGCAATTTATGCAGACGAGTGATTCTCTTAGTAGCTTGGAAATGTAGCTGCAACCACTTCCAGAGAAAAGCAAATAGCTAAGTAGCATTTGCCTTTCATTCACTACCATGTACCACAGCCAAAGAGACTAGTCACCTCATTGTGCTTCCATTTGCAGAAAGTCAGTACAGTAACATCTGAAGTGAAGAGCGTTAGTGCAAAAGCTTGTCCGCTCATATTAAGGCATACTGCTTTTAGTAATCCTTCTGAATCCTGGTGCTACTGAGTATCACTGTTCTGACTGGAAAATTTATATTGCCATGAATTCCTTAGCTTCAATTTTTTTAGAACATTTTGTAAAAGATTAACTTCTCTTTTTGTTGAGTACAACAAAATTATTGAACATAAATGTTGAGTTAAAATCCTTTGTGAAAATAAAATGGTTAGTATTTAATTTTTATCTATTTAATTTGTATAATAAAATAATAATCTGCACTGGAGCATATACTGAAAAAGTCAAAATGTATCTATAAAAATATATATTTCTGAATAACTATCCTGCCAGATATCAATAACCTTGATAGCCACACCTGCATTTTTATTATTTGAATTTATATGTGTCGTATGCATTTCTTTAAGAAACTTAAGAACTTTGTGATCCGATGACTTTTAATGTATATCTTACAACTATGATAGGTAGAAAAGCATGCTCATATATTTAAATAAAACTTGTCCATTTAATTGGTGATTTAATATTGTATTGACTTCATATAAACCCAGCAATTACCAAAAGCAGAACAGAAAAATTCACTTCCAAAGATTAATAGCAGGACTTTCTTCCCTGAAATAAGTGTATATCTTTATCCCCTCCCTCAACTGCCATGTCCCATGCCATCACAAAAAAGTATAGAAAAAATGGAACACCCTCCTAAAATAACAAAGTAAGTAATAAAAATAAATCCAAGGATGTTAAAGTTTTAGTTAGGACACCATCCCCAATCTACCTATATCCTTTAAAACAAAATTTGGGCTTCCGATTGTTTTTGGAATCTGAAATTATACAGATAAAACAGTTTTCCAACTGGGGCAGAAGCCTTTCTTTTGAAGCTGTTTCTGATGTCAGTCATTAATAAGTCTTTGTTTAACGGTTTTCTCTAATGGATTATCCTGGTCTGAAAATGATATAAATTTAACAACACTGTTCTTCTGTGTGCTTGTACAAATGGACCAATGCAGAAGACAATGTCCATTTTGACAGTTTGTTAAAATAGTTGAAATCAATCATTTCATTTTCTAGTATGCTGTCTAGTGTAGCATGAATGCAGGACTGGGCATTGAACTCCAGAAGTTACATCAACAAAATTCTCTTTCTAAAACCTTTGTCATGTTTGCTGAAATCTAGTTGTATTGCCCAAACAGAAATTGCTGAGTTGTTAACATGAGATGTTGAATCCATTTACTGTTTTATAAGCCCTTGGTTTGCATGTTTGATGTCTTCTAGTTTTTTTCAGTCCAATAGACTGTAAAACAGTAAATGTTAAACAGAATGTTTCAGTCTTTGAAATGTGTGTTGATGTCCAAGCAGGACTAACTGAAAAATCAAGTTCAGTCTTGGATACCACAGTAATAAGATTTTTATTTTTTTTAAAGATATGACTCTTGAAAATGTATAACTGGTAGATAAATAGTATAAGAACAGATATAAAGACTCTCTGCTTCTTTTAGCATCTGCTGAATAAATGTGCAGGCATGTTTTGCTCCTGAGACATGGGTCTATGTTACATGAACGAATGATCAAAATGTCGAGTACAACATATTCAACAACCTTTGATCGAACGTCCATGTAATCAGAGACTCCAAATCTCGAAATTTGGAGTTCTGAAATGTTTTGGTCGGCCATCCTAGTCAGTGTAGTGTGTGACGTAGACACGCTACACTGTTCGAATGGCTAGGTAAGGGGCTGCTTTGTTTAATATACCAACTCCGAGATCGCTGTACATTGGGGAAAGGGCAATTTCCCGGTAATCGTTTGTTGCAATTACTGGGAAATTGCCCTTTTCCCAATGCACAGCGATCTCGGAGTTGGTATATTTAGTTAGGGGGAGTGTGGGGGGCATGGGCCCCCACATCAGGGGGGTGTGTGGGTTGAAGACCCCACTTCATTTTAAACGTAGGTGTGTTTGTTAGGTGTGTAAGTGTTTGAGTGATGTGAGTGTGTAGGGGTTTGTTTGCATTGGCTGTATGTGTGTGTTTTGTATGTTAGTGTAGGGAAGATGTGGAACTAACAAAATCTTTTGATTTTGTTTATTTCGTGGTTTTAAGGTTTCGAGGTTTTGAACTTTCGATCATAGTGTGTCGAGTATGTTGTACTCGACATTATGATCATTTGTTATTTTAACATAGACCCTGAGAAATTCCCTCATTGCTGCATCTTCAGACATAGCGCACTTTCACTGCAATACTGTGATGGTGTTTGCAGCCTTATCTGCTGTACCAGTCAATTGAACTGAAGAAGAAGAAGAAACAGCATTTTTAAATATACAGTAATGACAGCACTGGAGCAGGAATCTGAAGTCTCTGAATCCATCAAATCATGGGGTATGAGAAAACCCCTCACCAGCAATTTTTTTTAATATTTCAGACATCTTTCTAGTAAGTCCTTTAGTTGTGATTTAGTCCATTATGGAACCACCAGACATCTTAGAGTGGATAGCCCAAAGGTAAGAAGAAAACATAATTTAAGTGCAATTTGCCGGTGTTGATTTCCAAGCTCATATTGGCAAGTTCTCTTTTTGCAGTTGTTCTTTTCTTGCCATCTGTAACAGCAAGAAAGGTTTCCTCTACCACTGAAGCCCATCTTTTAGTAGTTCTTTACATCTGTTCTGTATTAATATTAACAAAATTACTAAATATTCTAACATACTGAGAAATATATGTTTGCAAATGTAAGATCAAATTAAATGTTTGACTTGCCAGCAGTGAAAATTGTGCTCCTATCCCTTTCTGCTATCATGCATCATTCTCATGCACTTTCTCCTTGGGTGGCTCCACTCAAGGACCTGCTGGTAGCTGTGATAGGAAGCACCCCCACAGATACTGGCATCTGAAAAATTACATTCCCCACAACTGCAGTGTTGGGTTACATGAATATTTTTCTTAAGTTTTAGAGTGCCTATATATAATGTGTATATATATATATATATATATATATATATATATATATATATGTATATGTATATAGTTTCACTTCATAATCTCGAAATGCTGAAATCTCTAATTTCAGCATTTAAACCATACAAAACCTAAACTTCACCAACCCAAAACCATAAACCCGAACACACAGCATACACCACACCACACACAAACCACAACATCCACACCACAAAACAAATACACACAAAAAAAGAAAACACCAAACACGCAAATACCTACACTACACAAAAGCAGGGGGGCAAGCCCCCCAGCACCCCCCTACTTATATATACTAACTCTGAGATCGCACAAACAGTAACAGAACACTCACACCCAGACATTCCATAGTCCCTCTCACACACACGCACACACACACACACACACACAAACACCAACACATCCAACAATTACACACTCATATGTTAACCTACCTACCCTAACCCACACATACAGCTGAAAAACAATCTAACACATACTTAAACTCCCACCCAAAACCCTTAAAAACTTACCTTACACTCCACTAAAATCCATTCACCACATCAAACTGCATCCAGCGTAAACACTGCACGTCACATAATGTAAAGCCATAAGCGTGAATTTGAGATATTCGAATTTGCAATTATGCACTTTCCACAATTTGAAATTCGGCTTTATAGTCTCGAAATGCTGAAATTTGAGATTTCAGCACTTTGAGATTATAAAGTGGAACTGTATATCTATCTATATATATATATATATATATATATATATATATATATATATATATATATATATATATATATATGGTTCCACTTCATACAATCTGGGATCTAAACCTTGTCATCACAATAAACAAAGCATGGTGGAGGGATAGGTTCCTGACACAAAGAGTCCCCAGACTCTGGAATAGACTGCCCATACATGTCTCTTTGGCCCTCTTCAAAAGGAACCTTGCCGATTGGATGGGAGATAGGAAATTCCCCTCGTGGATGACGTCAGTCACCCTGCTAGACAGGGGTCCAGGGAAGTAAATAGTGTGGGAAGAAATAGCCTGGGAATTGTTATGGCTAGGCTTCTATAGGGCCTAGGGCCGATAGCCTAGTACCAACCTATGAACCTAATTGTAAAACAGCGAGACCAAATGATCAAAAATTCATAACATGTAAAACTCATAACATCGAATCTCACAACATCGAAAACTATAAAGCAAATATAAATAACATCCCACACACTTTTTACTACATTTCTGCACCCTCCAAGTGGTGGGCTCTGCCCCCACAGCCCTCGTAAATTAAATATACCAACTCCAGGATTGCACTACAGTGAGAAACAGTTAATTTCCTAACCCCACTGTATCACAATCAGCATAAAGCAGTGGCGAATTTAGGCCTGGGCGCAGGGGCATGCACCGCCCCCTTTTTAAAGCCGATGATACAGAAATGAAGTTCATTCTAAACAAGGGACTAGTTAGCAGTTGCGTGATGTGGGCTTGGTGGCAAGGAAATCGGCAGGAGTACATTATGTACATTATAGCATACACTATGGCCAGCCGTAATGTAGTAAAAAAAAAAAAATCCCTCATTGGCTCACTTCGTGTTTAAAGTCATGTCAAGGTGCTACTCATTTCTGCACTTGCAGGGAGGGGTGATGACTGATCCAGTTTAGTTATTATTGACTGCAGGTGTATTTGGTGGGCTGCTTAATTCCCTTTAAATACAGCTGCAGTCAAACCCCTTTTATTTTTCTTTCGGTGGAGATGCTGAGCGACCGTTTTTCTTTTCAGCTTCTGTTGCCTTTTTAATTCAAGGTTCTTCTGCAAGGGGGTCAGACCGATCTGTTTAACCTTTTGTGTTGTGCAAAGTGACAAGTGCGGTAGACACACACTGGCCTGGATCATTTATTCCTGAAGTGTTCCTGAGGCAGTTTTAGGACCAAAATTGAAACAAAATACTACAGATCCCATATTCTATACCTTCAGTTACAAAGTGTATGCTCAGGTATTTTCAAAATCAGATCATACTTAAGTCATTTTGCCATTAGGAATGGCGAGGTGGCAGATCCTACAGAGTTGGATCCTTCTTTTATCCACCCTTCCTGTTGCCTGGGTAAGTACTAGGCCCTCATTTAAAGTCCAACTTCAGGCACTTATTGTGACTGTGGTCTAGTTTATGGATTATAGACTTCTAAGTATAATTACTAGTAACATTGATTTAAGCACTATGAACTGTAATTTATGAAGTTAAGCATTTCATTATTCTGCTTTATCTGGAAACTTAGAAAGTAAGCAACGACTCTGTTTCATACGAGACTAACATATGTCTTTATTCTGTGTTACGTACATGCCATGATGTTTTGGGAATTCAGTTATTGTAAAAAGCAAAACATAATAATCCTCTTTCTCCTGGATTTTTTAAACTCAGATCAGTAACATCCTACAGAGTAACCCTCTATAAAGGAAACCTGTTACTCTGCAGATGTAGGTACCCCAACTGTGAGCCTGTAAGGCACCCTCACTCTTCAATGTCATTCTTTTCCTTTTATTTATACTGATACTAAGTCACTGCTGCCAGTTTCTTTCAGTACGACAGGCAGTAAAACTGGTTACTGTTTATTGACCAATAATGTTGTTTAAGTAGCTTCTCTTTGTTTCCTTTGGTTTCATACGTTGCACTCCCCCATACAGTAAGAAAGGTTGTGTTTGATGTTTCACTGCCACCACTACCCACCAACCCCCCCTCCCCACAATACACATGCACACTGTGGAGCAGCACTACTATGGCATCTGCTCTTGCTACAACTGGCTCCATAAAGCGGTTCCTGTGCTGAGAGCCACCAATGAGAGTAACCCTGCATTACTGTGTTTTTTTGTTCGTTTGCTTGTTTTGGAGGGTTCATTTAACATAAGCCAACCCCAGTGATGGAGAAAATCATTAACTCTAATACAAGGTTAGCTACAGTCTCTATTTTAGCACCCCCCCCCCCTCACAAGCCCTGCTCTAATCTACCTAGTGTCTGATTTGTAAAATTTAGGAGCTCTGGTTGCTACTGTCTGGACAATGGAAAATAGTAAAGAGGTAATGATACAGAAGCAGGGATTTGTTACTGTTGTGTTAAGGAATGAAGGCATAATTGTGCAGCAATTACTCCCTGTAGTGTCCATAGTTTAGGGAATGGTGAAGGTACCCACAGAGCATCTTGGAATTCAGCTTTGAAGCCAAATGTCTAACAGCCTTCATGTTAAAAAGCACAGTGTTCTGACATGGAATAAAGAGTAGAGTTTAGTTTATGTATTTTCTAAAGGATATAAAGCTAAAACTGGAATATATGTCATTATTTAGTGAATTCACTCCTTAAGAATTTAATTGCCAGAAAGCCATGAAATTAATGAAGAACTGATGAAAAATATGAGGCAAAAATCTGAATATTCTGCCAAAATCTGTGGACAGGTGAGAGGTACAGATCCCTCCCTAATCATATGCAAGTGTCGATAAATATATTAAAAAATTAAGCTTATGAGATCTGAGAGACCTAACCTGAAAGGCGAATATTTAACATAGCACATGGTGATTGCAAGTGTAAATTAATTTAGGAACCTGGTTATATGAGTAGATCCACCTCTGAATTTTTCTAATTATATTAACCAGTTGCTTGATAGTGATATAACTATAGGTTGTATAAAAAGATTTAGAAAGTCTAAAAAATTAGAAATGAAGCCATTGCTTGTTAGTTACATTAGACCCAGACTCAAGTTTGAAATAACAATATGGAAACCTTATAAGAAAACAAACATGATTGTACTGGAAACAGTACAGTGGAAATATACTATGGGCATCCATGGATGTGAAAGTTTAAGTTATTATGAAAGACTAAAATATCTGAACTTGTACATTGTCTCATATAGATATCTAAGAGGAGACCTTATTCAGGTATATAGGGAATTTAGAGACAACTACATTTGGGGTAATGAAAAAGTATAGAATCATCATGCAATCAGGGTTGAAGATTATATAGGAATTAGAAGTCTATTAATTGGTTCTCCGAGAGAGCAGCTGATGCATGGAATAGACTACCAAATTACATTAATGTAAGCACTAAAAGCTTAGACACTTACTAAGGGAACAACAGTTTTAGTATTGGCAGGTTAGAAGGCCATTGTTGCTTGTGTTTGAAGTATTTGTAAGTGCATTTTTCACTCTTTTGAATATTTCAGCTTATGTAATATTACGTGAATAAAATTTAGTATTTATATTGTATATATTTAATATCACAGGATGTCACCATATGTTTAATCACTTGCCATCCTACATTAAGTATACTGCATATACATATAGTCTCTATGAACCCTATGAGTTGAAATACCTAGTGATCAGGCTGCATTATACTAGTCAGTGTTTGTATTGTCAGTGGCACCACAGGTAGTACCCTTCCCTTTGGAGCAGAAGGCTGTGGGTTCTATTCCTACACCAGCATGACTGATTATTGACACTGCAGTGCAGCATAATGGGGGTACTGCACTCCAGAGTGTGCTGTCCTTCAGATGAGATGTTAAACCGAGGCCCCAGCTGCTTGAGTTGGTGGTAGTTCTGGTGGATGTAAAATATCCCCTGGCAAGGCAAATATTAAAGCATAGATGAAGTTCCCTGATGCCCTGAAACCAATCAGAACTATGCATTGCATTAGAGAAGTACCTTGCAGGCTGGTCTTTGCAGAAGTGGGTATAGCCTCAGTGAATGACAGGTGAAACAAATGTGTTGTGGTATGGAAAAGACTGCACATCCCCGCAAGTTAAATATATTAACTCTGAGATTACACCACCTCGAGGAAAAGGGCAAACTATGAATAGATAAGGAATAATCATGCCACCATCATTATGAATATTACTTTACTTCCTTTCACCGATTGTTGGATAGTGGGCAGGTTTTGGGTGGGACTTGCTACTGCGCATTCTGCAAAGCCCAAAACTAATCTAAAACAGGTACAAAATCAAAAAATGGGACCTCCTTTGAATTAAAAACACCATTTAATTAGGTACTGAGTGCTTTAATCTTAACATAGGTTTAAAAGACTTGGCCAAGCTTCCCATAGTAATATAAATTCCACCTCAGCTCTCCCCTGATGTGGCTATCAGCCTAATGGAACTAAACCAATCAAAGGGTAAAAAAAAAATTCTTCAGAAAAGTGGCATGCCCACTGCCTAGGGTCTGCATTATACTCCTCAATCAAAAGAAAGACAAGGCCTAAAATCAGGGGCAGATTTTATTTATTGGTCTTATAAACTTAGTTTTTAGGGGGAAAAAAAAACAAGTTTAGTGTTGGCATGTATTTTTTGAAAGGATATGGGCGTGCCTTTGTTGAAGGTTGAACGTCGAGCTGGCACCTCGGCGTTCGTGAAAATCTACTGCCAATCATTAGCGGACCGGAGTTCCGCTGTGGCAACCCCTAACCAGGAAAAAATGAAAGACAACAACAACATGCAGGTTGAAACTGAAATATTTTATAATAACCAGATGAGGAGCAGAGCAGAAATATAATTGGCACTGCATTTCCTGAAGGTTATGTGGGACTGATGCAACAAATTGCTCCAGTGTTAAAGTTAGCAGAGCAATGCATTTTGCATTAGCATACATGTCCAGATGGTTATAAAGTCTGAAAAACAAATGTCTGAGTACAGTCTATGATTACTTTCTGGAAAGCGACACAAGTAAAAAGTGATACTATTGAAAACAGGAGCTAGTTGAAAACTTTGTGTTAAAGTTATTTGATGATCTACCATGGATACTTGTTACATTCAATGAGAATTTTTGCAATAGACCCTTTCAATATGGGACATTAGAGAGCAGGAAAAACAAAATCAAAATGTTCTTTACAATGAACTTACACATGTTTAAGGTATCATACAGTGAAAAAAATCTAACTTTGATAGTTTTTCTTGTAGTTTTTTTACTACCATTCTGTGACTTTTTTACTTTTCGGTTTGGATGTTAATTGGGATATTTTGCAGACACCTTAATGGCTATTGATATCAGATGGGTATAAATACCTTGTGTTTGTAAAGTGTAGCCAAACAGCATAATGGCCATCTCCAGATATCTCAGACTTTACTATTTGTCATGCCTTACTTTCAATGCATTTTCCAAGGGAAACTGTTTAACTACTTGATACTAAGCATCTCCCATCTTGTGTCAGAGCAGCTCCCAAGAAGTCAGCTTTATTTACTTCACTTTCTATGTCTTCAGTACATACTTCCCTGCACTACTGTCTTACTGTATTCAGTGGGCAATAAAATCTTCAATCAACTTTCCATATCAAGCATGCTGAATGCCTGCTTTAGTATCTGCATCAACAAACAGATGTTCTGCCATTTACTCAAAGTAAATGGAATATCACATGCCAATGATGGCAACAGTTCTCATGTTGCAATGTGATGGCATGTTCAGCAAATATAAAACTACATTTGTAAAGCTTCATAACAATTGTGAAGGTATGGTACATTTGACTCTCCTAATTATAGGTATATAGGTTGTTAGCCTTAATGCTAAGGGGCCATCAAGAATCTGAGCCCTGTCACCCAATACTGGTGGGACATTAATGTCACCATTAAATAAACTTCCCCCAGTATGGCATGGGTGAAAGTTTGTTGTCTTCCATTCAGTAGTTCTGACTGGTTTTAAAGGTTGCTATGGAATTTCTCTGCTTGATATCTAAAGGCCGACTATTCTTGAAATGGACGTACACAGGTTTACATACCAATCATGCTGTTTGGTGTTTGATATTCTAATATAGTTTAAGTCTCCAGAACTGGTGTTTGCTTTAAAATGATTCTATTTAAGGTGGATAAGGACTTAGAATACTGGGTTGTTCATAAGCAAGGATCACCCCTGATGGGGTCTTTGTGAAATAAAGTGTATGGACTTAGCTTTCACTCAGTCTAGTAAGGAAATTTGGTTGTATTTTAAGAATGTTGAATTGTTTAGCGAGATACCTGCTGAATCAGGCATTATAGTCAATGATGACCCTAATAAGGAAGGAATCATTAGACTATGGTGGGATAATACAAAGGATATGTTTATAACTAAAGCATTTTCTGACCACCATAGAGGCAAGGGGGTCAGTAGAGAGTCTGTTATCAATATAGCCAGCCAATTTTCTGACTGGCCCATATTTAAGAGGATTACATATGGGTTTTGTATATTGCCAACAGAGTCTGTGAAATATTTTAGCAAAGTATCTTGTGTAATTAAATCATACATTGCTAAAAATTTTTATTTGTGAAATCATAATTAGGACATGCTATTATTCACATAGTGGCTAGATTAGTGGTTATTAGACTTGCAAACCTGAATACCCTGAAAAGATAAAAAGGTAGACACTGAAGGTTTTTAGGTTAAACACAGAGTCAAATTCAAGATGAAACTAAAACAACATTGTTAAGAAAAGCTCAGCAAGTATATACTCAGGAGATATTTATATGGAAATATCTATTTTAGTGGCGTCTATAAGATTCATACAATTACTAAACTGAGTATTTGCTTTTTGGGATTTTTTCATAACATCTACTTAATTGTTGTGTTACTTTTATTTAATTGAATTTCACTATTTCGACATACATCATTATTTACCAAAAAATAATTAAATTTACTATGGTATTTGTTGTGGCTAATATCACCTTCAATGGGATTGTTTCATAGGTTGCAACAATGCACATGCCAGCTATCCCATGGAAAGGGACTGTGACTTGCCATGGGCATCCAAGCATCTCTTTCAGGCATATGCTGAAAAAATAACTTGTACTGCTGTGTGCTGCACAGGAATTACCTGTTTCTACTACCACATCCACAGCAAAATAAAGTGCAACTGAATGTATAGTGCTGTCTTTTTATACATAATATCAGAACATCATATGGTGATCTTTCCACATTTCCCAAACCAGTGTCCCACTTTCCTGCTCCCACCCCAGTAGTCAGCTAACCAGACTGTGCCCCCCCTTTACAGATTCCTGGATCTGCCACTGTAAAGAATGTACACATAATGTCTAAATCACTACCTGTATGGCCCAAACACACGTACAGATTGGCATAATAAACACTATATACAGATTAACAGAATAAGCGATAACATTTACATGTCTGATGATACACTACTCAATTTTATATTTTTGATGTTGTGAAATTCGATGAAAGTGTGACCAAGGCCATTGAAAGGACAAATCCTTGCACACAGCGTACCTCAACTTGGCAACGACTTTCAGCACAATCCCACATTCAGGGATTACTGATAGAGTTAGCAAACTGAATGTAAACTTCTTCATTGTAAGATGGGTAGCCAACTGGCTCACAAGCTGGACACACACTATCAAGGTGGGTGACTCCACATCAACCAGCAGACCTGTTACCAGTAGGAGCCACAGGGGTCAGTGCTGGGCCCCCTACTGTGTGGTATATACTTCTCAGAAGTTCAGGTCAAAACTAAAGGGTTGTGACTGACCAAGGTTGCAGATGACAGCAAACTAGGTGCAATCAGTGAATCCCCAAATGATGTCAGTATAATCCATGATGGTCTCACACAGACCAACGACTGGTTTATTAGTCATGATCTCAAACTGAATGTAAAGAAGTACATCATCATTCAGCACAATGATGTCCCGTCACACTATCAAATCAGTAACAATACCCTAAGTACACATGAAGTGGTAAGGGACCTAGAATCATAGGTTGACCGCGACCTTAACTTCGACCACCATATGTCTACCATTTTAAGGAAAGCTTTCCACAGAGCTCACTTGATTAGTAAAGGCATCACTTTGAGAGCAAAAGAAGTTATAACCCCCTATACTCGGCAAATATCTGGCCCATAATTGAGTATAACACCCCATTCGGTATGTATCATACTAAGCACCTACAGCAATTAGAGAGACCACAGAGGTTTCTAACAAAGAAAATCAAGGGCATCCAGCATGTGCCTTACACAAACCAACTAAAGTCCATGTCACTGTACTCCATATTGTATAGAATTCTTAGGGGGGACTTATGCCTGGCCTACAGAGCAACCCAAAACCAAACCTAATGAACTTACTGCATATCCATAAATCAAATGCATCTAGGGCTACCTGTTCCAAGGACTTAAATATGGTCTGCAATTTAAACAGGACATGCTGGAGTGCAGATTTATCTCCCAGTGACCGCCACATCTTTGGAACAGGCTACCAATTCATGTGAAGCAGATCATCTCTATGACTCTGTTTAAGAAGAACCTAGATCAGTGGATGGAGCACTGTAAACTCTTACTGGTGACAGTGCCCACAACCCTCATGGACAAGGGCAGTCATCACTAAATGCAATCTTGGGTATTGACTAGTACCTTACAGTATTACATTAGCTTGGATCGGCTAGGCTTAAAATGACCTCTGGGTCGATAGCCTGGTAATCTTCTATGAGCATACAGTATTCCTCTTTCTGTCTTTCCCTCTCTCCCTCCCTCTTTCTTGCCTTTTTTTCCCCTATTTCAGGCAACTTAGATTCTTTGCAGAAACAGAAAAGCTATCCTTTGAATCCTAGCTATGTGATAGTTCACAAAATCAAAAAGATAATACCTGGAAATTTTGGAAATGTACACTGCACAATATATGTTACAGCATGAGCTGTGATCTCTCAGACAAGGATTCAGTCCCAAATTTACATTACAGGCCCATTCAACAAATTGCTCCTTTAAAATACAAAGGAAATATGTAGCAACTTCCATAAATGAAACAAAGCTATCTAAGCTTCATAAAGAATTGTTTAGATGTAGTTGTTTGCTAACTATAATAAGCTAAGATGCAAAAGGAACATTTAAATTGCAGTTACCTGTGGCAAGCAAGGAAGTTCTTATATGTTTCATGGGAAACATTAAATAAAGCAAACCAAAATAATTTACTTTTTTGAGAAAAGAAAAAAGGCTATTCGACTGTACACTGTGCACAGGTCACACGTTGAGGTTGCATAAAAATATAACCCATAACATGAAGAATCATGATATATACATAAATACATATATATATATATATATATATATATATATATATATATATATATATAGGTTCATAGGTAGGTACTAGGCTATCGGCCCAAGGGCCTAAGCAAGCCTAGCCAACAAGGTTTCCTATGCCCCTGTCGAGCAGAGCCATAGAAGTGATCCCAGGGGTGTATTTCCTATTTCCATCCACTCATCAAGATTTTTCTTGAAGAGTGCTAATGAGGAGCTTTTTTTATATAGATAGGTAGTTTATTCCAGAGTATGGGAAGTCTCTGGGACGGGACTCTATCCCTCCAGCATGTCCTGTTTATTGTGGTGGCAAGGTTTAGGTCCCTAGAGCGTGTAGCTCGGAGGGATTGGGATTTCTTTAGGTGTAGCATGTCCAACAGTTCTGGGTTGGACATAGCTTTATATATTAGGCAGAGATCTCCCTGGAGTAGTCGATATGCTACAGAGTAAAGCTGTAGTTTTTTGAGACGGTCAGTGTAGGGCATCTGTTTGAGGCCAGTAATCCTTTTTGTGAGGTACTTCTGTGGCCTTTCCAGCTGCTGAAGATGTCTTGTGAGGTACATTCCAAAAGGGGTGTGGTACTCTATAATGGGTCTAATGAGTGCCAAGTAGGGGGGAACAATGACCTCTTTTTTCCTGGATGAAAACTCTTTTGTGATTAGGTGTGCCACATAGAAGGATTTCCTGACTACTGTGACGATGTGATTATCAAAGGAGAGACTACTGTCCACCTGGGTCCCAAGTCTCTTAATACACATTCAGCATTAAGTAGACTGCCATTTATGTGGTAGTTCATGGGTACAGAGTTTTACCAAAGGGGATGACAATGCACTTTGTGGCATTGAGCTTAAGGCCATGGCTCTGACACCAGGCATCTGTCTCGGTGAGGCCCTTCTGTAGGATGTCCGCATCATTTGGGGACTCGACTATGGCTCCTTGTTTGCAGTCATCTGTGAACTTCATTAGCCAGAGGCCTTCTATGTTAGGCTGTAGTTCAGAGAACTAGATACCAAACAGGAGAGGTCGCAGGACTGATCCCTGTGGTACTCCACTTGTCACTGGTTTGAAGTCAGATTTGGAGTCTGCAACTTTTACAATGTGAGTTCTGTCAGTGAGCCAGTTGGCAACCCATCTTGTGACGTAGGCATTTATACCTAGTTTAGTGAGTTTAGCTATAATTCCAGAATGGGGGATGGTGTCAAAAGCCTTGGCGAGGTCAAGATAGGCTGTGTGAACCACCTTAACCTCATCTACAGCTTTGGTGACTGCCTCAAAGAAGTCGATCAGGTTCAGAAGGCATGATCTGCCTTTCACAAACCTGAACTGGGTAGGGTCCAGAGTTTGGAGGTTACCAATGTCTTTGTTTTTGAGTTCCATGATGATATGTTCCATGGCCTTGCAGACCAGGCTCATCAGGCTAATAGGGCAATAGTTCCCAGGATCAGTGGTAGCTTCCCCTTTGTGGAGTGGGATTACTGTTACTGTGTGCCATTCCATGGGCACAAAGCCTGATGTGAGACTATGATTGAACATGGTGCTTAGGTGGGGAGCCAGTATGTTCTGAAGTTCATGTAAAACACAGCCTGGGATGTTGTCCGGTCCCATGGATGCTGTGTTTTTGGGTTTAGAGAGTGCAGCTTTTACCTGCATATATTTGATTACAGGGACTCTGCATTCATCCTGTATAGATATGGGCCCTCAAGGGGGTGAGAGGGGGGTAAAGTTAGCACTGACCCTGTCTGCCAGGATGTTGGCAATATCAGTTGGTTCTGTAATTTTCGTGCTGTTGTGCTGTAACTCAGAGAAAATCTGGGTGTTTCCATTGAGATTCTTGACATAGCTATAGATTGCTTTGTGGTTGCCCTTAGAACCAGTGGCAATTTTGTTTTTGTAGCTAACTTTGGAGGATCTTATAAGAGATCTCAGCTTCTTACTGAGGCTAACCAGTGAGCTCCTCCACACATGGGATTTTACTCTGTTTTGCAACAGTTTCTTCCTTCTGTTATAGAGTTTGTTTATGGCAGGGAACCACCAGATTGGCTTCCTTTTTTTTGGAGGATAGCGTCTCGGTTCTGTTTCACATACACATACGGGTACCTGTCCTTCAATCAACAACACTTTTGTTGAGAGTTGAACAATCAGTTGTAAAGAAGTAAAACATGCTGGCAGTGGAGCTTTCTTTATTTATACATTGTTGTGCAAACTCCGGAGTAGGTATATTTAAGTTCAAGAGGTGTGAGGGGGACCCCACATAGCTGCTGCAGTTGGGCTTCCCCCATAAAAAAAAATTGTCCCTGACTTTCAGCAACAAGCTCTTTCACTCCTTTTGTTTTGATCATTCAGCACTAGATAAAATTGGAAGCTACCTGTTTTACATGTTTTTGCATATTAGTTTGATATGCTTTTGTTTTTTATTTTACTCCTTACATCCATGTCGTATTTGAAAATGGGCCTTGGCCCAGCAGGGCTAACCTGGCAAACAAAATGTAAATAAATGAAATAAGATATATACATATGATTATGTTCTCATTCCTTGAATGACCATTAGATTAGCCATCGGATGATCAAGTACTATACATCAAATATCATTCCATCAAAACACTGAAACAGCATTTAAATATGGGTTCTGTATGTGGCAGAAGTCCTGTCCACTGTGTAGAACCCATTCAGTAAAACTGACATTTGATATTTTGGGCTATATACAGGGACTATGGTAGAGTACCCCCAAGGGAGTGCTGTAGGGTACATGAAACTGAAGGTTTGAAAGCGGTCTGTGAAGAGGATCCATATGTGCCCTAAGTGGAGGAAGAAACACACTCATTCTTATGAAAGAGAGGGTAAGAGAGAAGAGAAAGATATGGATCTCCTTGGCAGTGAGTGGACATACTGTGGAGAGCCACACAGGCTGAGGCTGTAGATAATAAAACTAAATATTAGAAACATTAGTCTGTTCAATAGAGGAGGCTGGAGGGATTGAGACTGGGTATCAAGACCAACATCTCTGAATTTTTGGCCAGAAAGACCACAAAGATTATAAGCTCTTATTTTCCTTTTGAGATAGGGTGGTCATGGTGGTGCAGTAGTTAGCACTCTTGCCTCACAGCAAGAGGTTCTCCAGTTTGATTTTCGGCTGGGGTGCCTTCTGTGTGTAGTCTGCATGTCCTTCCTGTGGTCACGTGGGTTTCCTCCGGGTGCTCTGGTTTCCTCCCACATCCCCAATACATGCTGTATGTGGATTGGACACTGTAAATTGGCCCTAGGTGTGGGTGCGCGTGCGTGTGTGCCTTCTGTGGAAGGTTGGGTGCCGGCCTGGTAACTCAACACCATAGAACTCCACAGCCAATCATGAGTGGACAGGTGATCCGCTGTGGTGACCCCTAACCAGGAAAAGCCAAAAGAAGAAGATTTTCCTTTTGAGATACTTTTGAGTTTTGCATGGCTTAATACAGCCATTACATGTACTTTTCATTTTCATACCGTGCAATTCATTCTAAACTAAATACATTTGAATATTTTTATCCTTTTGTTGACAAGGTCAGTCCCACTAGGCTAGTAGCCTCATTTCTTGGGAAACTCAAGGTGGTATTTACTATTGGATGAAATGCAGCCAGGGCATTGGAATTTTCTCCTACTCTTTTCAGTAGGTGCCTTGAGATCTTTTGCATCCTCCTAAGCTGCCAACAACTCAAGCAAATGGGCCATCAGTTTAATGCCCCATCCAAAGGAAGACACACTTAATGATGCAGCACCCCCCTTATGCTGCATGACAGTGTTAGCAACTGACCTACTAGTTTAGGAATAGAATCTAGACCCTTCTGTAGCAAAGGTAAGTGTGCTACCTGTTGTGTCACTGACACTTCTCTAAAACAAACTCTCAGGAGATTGCTAAATACTGCATTGGTGGTTATGTTGGGTAATAATTGATCTAATCATACCAAACTTTAGCATTATCGATCCCTTACACCACTGCCTCCAAGTGCAGGCTAATTGTGGCTGTATTTATACACCTGTAAAAAGAGCTTTTATTGTGTTCTTAATAAAGAATTGTCATTGTTTTTGCCTAAACATAATTTCTGCTTTGGGTAATTACAAAGAGAAGGTTTGGAAATGCATGTGAGTTCCTGTGAGTCTAAGAAAGATGAATTTCAAAATGCAATGTTTACTGAATTCTTAAATGAATTCTAAGCAAAGACAGAGAGGTGTATTTTTGGCCATACCCAAAAGCAAAGAGACATAGAAGCTAGTCATACCTCACAACTGACCAGATTTTCACAGAATGGCCAAATTTTTGCCTCATATATTAGACCTGTTTTTTATAAAATTGTGATTTTGTGGCACATCAGTGGGAGGTCATTGAGGACTGAAGTTAGGAAGTAATGTCAGACATTTGAATTTCCTTCAGAAAATTCATGCTAACGCAAAACCTGTTAGTCTGTCAACTTTCTAAACTTGTGACAGCAATATTTTAAAAAGTGTCCCTATTTTTGGGCATTTGTCCTCCCATTACTTGTTGCTGTGTCCAGATTTCTTGCTTTAAGGGGTTGAGAGGTCTGACGCTAGAAGAAGTTCAGATCAACTCTGATAGAGAAGTAAGTGTCAAACAGTTTTAAAAGTGAGAACCATTGTCCTCTATAGGGTTTGAGACTCTTAAGTAAAAAGTAAATAATCCTAAATAATAAACATGGTAAGTAGTTAAAATATAGAATTGGAATACCTACAAGAAGATTTGTACTGTGGACATAATTTGCTCCAACAATAAAAGCAGTCTTTAAAGCAATTAAAGGGTTGCTTAGAAAATGAAGTTCTTTGTAGGTGTTATACCAAAATACTTGAAAATGAAAAGTTGTGTATGCTAAAACTGCTTTAGCAAAACACTGTTGGCATTATGTGAAATTAAAGTAAATGTAAAATGCTCTTCTTTTTTTGTAAAACCCTTGGCAAGGAAAAGAGTATTCATCGATGACTCTAAAAGTGACAGAAAAAGGGTGGTTCATTACTAAGTAGAGAAAGAAAAGGTTATTTCTCAAAGGTTAAACCCTCTGGCACAAAAATGCAGTCAGTTCATTGCTTAGTATAGCAGGAGAAAAGTGCTACTTCTGAAAAGTTAAACCCAGACATGAGGGGTTCATTACCATTTGACAAAAGAAAGACATGCCCTGGGATTCAATAAACTTCATGTAGACATTGCGCAAAGTCTACATGAAATTTAAATGTGTGCAAGGTGGTGCATGGTGAATAGCAACATGCAGTGCATATTCATGATGCGCACCATGTTTAAGTAAGGTTTTGTGGCTGGCAACAGTGTTGCCGGCCGTGAAACAATGTAAGCAAATATGGATAGCACTCCTGTTTAAATAAGAGCACTGATGTCTGTAGTTTTGCATGGAATGCTGCAATGATCACCAGGGCTTCTAAGATTGCTCTCAGTCCGTTAGTGCAAGACATCAAGACAAAGGCCAACATAACTGGGGAAAATTGGGATACCATTTGTGACTTCTCACCACTGGACTATTAATCAAGGAGCCTCAGTCCTCACCACTAGCACCACTGGGGGATATTCACTGGGAGGATGACAAGTACACACACAGTATTTGGAGATGCAGCTGTCTGCATCAAGTGCAGTTTCCCTTAAGAGCACACAGTGACCACAGTCAGTCCGGGGCTGATTTCTCACTCTTTCTACAGATCCCCAATAAGACTCCCCACTGTCACAACTATAGATTTGAGGTCTCGGCTAAGTAACCAAGCTAAGACCTCCAGGACTGTCTCTGTCCAACCAGTGCTTTGTGTCTCTGCCCAAGTAGCTGACACACACACACTTTGAGGTTTGATTTACACACATCCACACACCTGGAATAGGCTGGCACAGGTTTACTAGCTATGCCCCCTTCTGCCCAGACTATAAGGTTATTGCTGTCATCAGTCACTCCTTATCAGCTACTTTAAGGTCCTTAACAAAGGGTGTCCGATCTTACTGTGTAATATTAATATTAACACAAATGGTAGTTTGACCAAGAGCAAGACTCTTAGCAGTGGCCCACAAAGTGTCACCAAATGAATATACAAGTACTCTCAAAACGTAAATACCTCTACACAGATCAGCTACAATGAAAGGTATAAATATATTTAATGATAAATAATAAAAGAAAAAGTCAATACTAGATATATATTCACAGTGACATCAGAGTTCAAAACCAAAGGAAATATTTAAAACAACATTCCAAGACAGTCTCAAATAAATAAAAAAAAAATTTCTAAACTAAGCTTCACTATATTCCTAACTGAATCTAAGAGAGTTATACTATAACCTAAGAACTTACTAATAGATCAAGGCAGATGTGGTGAATGGATCTTCTAGCTGTTGTCAGGTCCAAGACAGAATACAAAATGCTCTGTCTCACTCAGATACTTCTCAAATTAATATCTCAAATATTACTGCTGGGAAAACTTGCAGAATGACATCAATTCTTGTCATCTGACTGCTAGTTCCCAGGCCAAACAACCATTGATGAGGCTGGCAGCGTTTAGCATCTACCTGTACAAATATACAGACAAGGGCTTCTCCTCAGATCGCTGACAGATGCTAGAAGTCATAAAATAATTGCATTCCTTCATGCTTTCAAGACTAGTAATTTCTTCACCCTAAAGGTAATACAGAAAATGTCCTAGTATAGACATTGTGTGTCTTGCTGTATTGAAAACTGAAAGATACCATCTTTTATGGCCTAGCCATAAAGTAATTTGATTTCAGTTATTTTTCTGAAGTTAACCTCCTGTATTCCAGTTTCCACTATTAAAATATATACTTTTAAACAGTTACAACAGTGCATTTACATTTATGTTCTCTTCTAGTACAGCTTACTGTGGCTACATTTCAAACAGCACACACAAATACTCTTTTCAACACACACCTCTATACAAGCAGTTTGATATGCATATGACATACAGTTCTAATACATTTGTACAACAAGCATCTTGTATAAACCATTTTGATATTCACCAAAGACATATAATTATTTACAAAATTAAGGCTAGCTGGATTGGCAGTATCTCCTTTCATCACAGGGTGCATATTATGAAGCTGTGCAAACTGATTTGGCTGTATATGAGTGTAATCTCAGCAGAGGTCTCAAGCAAGTGGGATACAGATAAAGGCTCATGGACAAAATTAAAAGAACCGACCACAATCATAGCCAATATCAGAATAATACTACCAGTAATCCCATGTCTCTGACATAACTTATGTGATTTAGAGTGATAATAAATGATTCTGCACAAACACACTTGTACAACTATTATGATACATACACATTCTATGAGGGTAATCATTCTCATGGTCCTGGAACTGTAACATCTGCTGGAGTTGTTAGGAGGGACACTGCTATATCTGTATGCGACATTATGATTATGAGCTGTACAGAATAGTTGACTGGAGTGCAAAGCATATATATATATATATATATATATATATATATATATATATATATATATATATATATATATATATATATCTGGTACAATTCACACTGTCATGAATGATATTGATGTCATTAATGTTGTCCAACACCTATATATGTAGTGTGTGCATCACCAGAACATGTAGCACACATGCATCTGGTGTAACAACTTGATTGGTGTTTCACACCATCAGACAGTCATGTTTATGCCACAAAAAGAATACTTAGGTATGGCCAATAGGCTGTGTGACAGCTCACTGTGACAAAGGTGGTGCACTTCAGTTACACATCAGTGGAAAATATGTAGGGAGGTAAATCAAGAAGGGTTCATTGTACTCAGTTACTGGTGTGATGAAGGCTGGGAACTGTGGAGGTATTATGGCCTCTGATATGGATGCCCTTCACATACTCAGTACTTCTGTTACATACAATGGGGTAGTCAGTACTGTGACCACATACTGGTAGACGTTCCACTTACCATCTACCTCAGGACACAAGTCACATACCTATTCATCTGATTATAGGGTTTGATGTCTGCATTAGATTTAGGTTGTGTGTTTGTAGGTTGTGTGTTTGTTTTCCTGAATTAACAAATCTCCCCATGTTTTTCTGCCATTGCAGGTGTTGTCATTGCTGTGGCAGCATTATTTGGTATGTGTTGATACTGTCTGTATTATACTACTATCACAGCTGAAGTCAATGATTGCCCACAATCTGTAGTCCTTCAGGCAGCTGTTTGGGCACAGGATTTGTATGTCATCGGTGATGTCCATCACTTAAATAATGGACAGGAAGGGGCATAGCAGACAGCCTTGATGTATGGACCTGATCACTGGACCTGAGATATTGATCACTTCACACATTTCAACATAGTGAGATGCCACATATGTGAAACACTGGTCTACCCAGTTGATGATATAGCTATTTGTGGTCACATCTGACAGTGTTGATTGAATACCTCAGTGTGAATTTTTGTCAAATGCCTGGGCCTGGTCAAGTTCCACAAGATGATAGTGGTGTCATCATGCATGCCCTCAATGACCTCTTTGAGGACATCTATCAGATGCAACAGATGTGATGTAGCATTAACAACTCACACAGGTCTATTGCACACAGCTGAGATATTACTAGTGTCCATTTAGAAAAGGTCCATGAAAACAGTTGAGGAGAGTCAGGATGTGTCTGTACATGCATGCATCAGGAGCTCCACCCCTTAACTCAGATGGATGCATGTTGATGTACACCCTTCTACAGGAATAAAGCTCATGTGGAGGGTGTGGTGAAGTGTGTACTCAACCGTATCAGGAAGTTGTATGTGCTGAGTCACATCATAGGTGATATGTGATGTTGTCACAGCCCATTGATTCTGTGTGATAGGCTTGGATGAATGTAAGGGAGTGGATACTGTTTATCTTGATCTAGCCTAGAGTTTTGACACAATACCCCATGCCGGCAGTATTGAGAAACACTCTCAGCTGGGGATTAACACTTATGTAACTAGATGGGTAACCAACTGGCTCACCAACAGAACACATACTGTGAAAGTTGGTGAATCAACTTGCACCAGTAGAGATGTCACTATTGGCAAACCCCAGGGATCTGTGCTTAGCCCTTTACTGGAATCTATTTCTCGACAGCCCAGGCTAAAGTATACTGCCTTTGGCTTACAGAGTTTGCTGATTCTTGCATATTGGGTGCAATCACTGAGTCCACCATTGATGGTAACATACTACAGGAGGAGCTAACACAGATAAATGATTGGTGTCAAAGCCACATAATCTACAAATGCATGCAAAAATGTATCTTTATGTTGTCCTTCTGAAAAGTGGAATTCCATGCTAATTACAGCATTGACAACAGTCCTACAGTGATGCAAGCATGGGGAACACATGTAGAGAGCAATCTGAACTTCAGCCACCAAGTGTCCACACTGGTATTGAAAGCCTATGTTATGCACATCATAAGTCACACCTTCATATTCAGATCTTAGAATTGTATGAGCGCACTATACTTGAACCTCATCAGAACACTAATAGAGTATAATGCTCTGTTTTGCATGTACCTCACAGACACATGCAACAGCTAGAGAGACCACGGGGCTTTCTTCTCAAGAAAAGAGAGGGCCTACAAACCATGCCATGATGTATGTGGATAGACTGAAAGCCATGCGTAAAGATGAGGTGACGTTTGCCTGGCCTCCAGGACAGTTTTTGACCCTGCCCTGATGGGAATAATGCATATCCACCAATCAGATATAGCTGATTACATCATCAGTCTGCTGAGAAGAACATGGCAATTACAGCGTCCCACATGCTGGTGTAAAAGACACTCTGTAATGTCTAGCAAGAGCACAAACATACACACACACACACACACACACACACACACACACACACACACACACTTAACTGCAGTGAGAATAGAACTCCTATCTAAGTACACAGACTACAGAACTCAGTACTTTATGCAAGTGCCACAGTAGAGGTCTGACTTTTACAGGACTGCAGGTCAACTTATAGTGGATGACATTTGAAAGCCATCTTGGAGAGAAGATGTTGGGAGGCCTGCATGAAATGGATGTGTAGTCATGTGCAGCTGTCAAAATACTGTCAATCCATGGTGTTGGACCAGTAACTGTAGGATTCACACTTCTGCTCTTCTGTTTAGACACACACACACACACACACACACACACACACACACACACACACACACACACACACACACACACACACACACACACACACACAATGATTGCAGTGAGAACAGAACCCCTACCAATCTAAGTTCACAGACTGCAGAACTCAGTACTTTATGGAAGTGCCATGGCACAAATCTGGCTTTTAACAGGACCTAAGGTCAGCATATAGTGGATGACATCAACAGGCCATCAGGGATGACTCTGATGCAAGCAGTACACAGCCAATACACGGGGAGGTTAAGGTTGTAAATGTTGTCTGGCATCAATGTTACTATATATATGTGTATAGGAGGAAGGCTTTAGGACCTTAGATGGTCAGTGTGTGGTATGCATTGTCTCTTAGCCACTACAAGGGCATATTGAGCATGCCTAAATCTGCCTACAACCATAGCAGCTTCTGGTTCCCCTTCTGATTCCTCATTTTTGTGCACCTGTGGTGACCTTGGCATTGGTGGTGTGATGTGTGCTCCTTCCCCTTGTTGATCCTGCTGAAGCTGTTTTCTCAGTATGATGTTGTGTAGCATGGCACATACTGTGAATATTTTAGTATATGTCTTTATATTATACTGCAGTGCTTCCCCAGAGATATCTCGGCACTGGAACTGTGACTTCAGCAGCCCAAACACATGCTCTTCGATATTTCTGGTTTGAGCATGTGCCTCGTTTTGGCGTTCTTCAGTGGGTGTGTGTTTATTTCTGATGGGTGTCATCAGCCACAGTTTCAGTGCAAAACCTGCATCTTCCAGTAAATCACCATATGAGATATCCCCCTAGTGAGCATCTGATACAGTTGAGAGGTGTGCCAGATATATGAGTCAGGGTAACTGCCAGGGTTTCCTGCACACACTTTCAAGATGATTCCCTTGGCATTACATACAACTTGGCAGTTAATAGAGTGGAATCACTTTCTATTTATGTAGATCCTTCCCTCTTCCCCAGGTAATGTCTTAATTTCTATATGTGTGCAATCTATGACACCCAGTACTTCAGGGTAGTGTGCTACTGGGTAGAACTCCTGCATATTTCTGGCCCTATCCTCAGGAGTACTGGGAAAATATATGTGGTTATGGGCATGTTGAAGCATAGCATTCAGGAATTGATGGAGGATCCTGGAAGCTGATACATGTGACACCCCCAACATGTCCCCTGTTGGTCTCTGAAAGGTACCTGTAGCTAAGATTCTAAGTGCTACACATACCTTTGTCTCCACTGGGATATGTTCCCCTTGGTTTGACCTGGCTCTGAGTTGAGAATGACAGAGGTTGCAGAGTTTCAATAGTGGGTCTCTTCCCACCTTGTAGTGCTCCACAATTTCCACATTGTGTAGGTTATGATAAATTAAATTGAGTCTGAAAACTTTCTCCTTCTTGGCCTTGGTCTATTAGCAGCAGCAGCAGCATAGAGTTAAGGCTGCTGCACATACACGTGAATTAAAGCAACAGCAGCCCCTAGAATGGTTTCTTTGTAGTCTCCTTTTTCTCTGGCTGTATTCTGATAGGTTTTGGATTTCACAGGGAAAACCAGCACTGAATCTACTTGGTTATTTTATAGCTTCTTGAATAGCTTCTCCATCTTAGATTGGTTGATGAGCATACAAATCAGCTGCTTATGCTGAAAGTATCATGGTATTTACCTTATTTGCATTGCAGTGCACACCTCTTACTGAATCCGAACCGGTGTGCTACAGTGTGTACGTCACAGTGTGATTCATACATGGTGTAAATGGACCATGTAGGCATTATTGAATCTGGCTGATGGATTTTAAACAAAAATGTTCTGTAGTGAAAAGGGGTATTCACTGATATATGGACAAGAATAAAAACTGTGTAAAATGTTGAAAAACATTTTTGAGTTGCCTAGACTGAAAATGAAAGGCAAAAGAAGTCAAAAGCAAAACAATATTAGTGTTGCTATCATGAAAGTAATGCACAACTTTTCTAGGATACAATAATATGAGATAAATGAAAGCAGTGTTGGCCCACTACATGCAATGCAGTGAAAGAGGAACAATATGCAGCACATTGTCTCTGTCAGACAGACACAAATAAATACTGTGAAATAAAGTGCTGCTTATTGGCAAACTGTATACTTAAATGAAAACAATAATTCTGGCTTTGAGAGATATGGAGTATATGACGCTGAAATGCAAAACTTCACTTGTTAAAAAAAAAATTGTAGTAAAGCAATAGAGTTTGCTACAGGAAATATAGTGGTATAAAAGAAACACAATCAAGACATACAGAAAATAAATAGCACACTTCCTCAGTGCTGTATAGTTTTGCAAGACAAAGAGAATTAAGTGAAAATACAGACATGTTAATACAGTCAAATGGTGTTGTGTTCACAAAAAAGAGATCATATAGTGGAATAGATTTTTCTGTGCATGACAGTAAAATGACAAGAGAGTTTTAAATGGTTGTCGTTTGACCTTGACCCATAAGAGATATGGCAAAGTAGAAACAATGAAGGGAAGGCTGATTTATCCATGACGGTTCTCTGAGCTTTCTGTAGAGGTAGGAACAGTGAAATATCAATTTAACCGTAAGAGTGCTAAATTAGGGTACCTTACAAATCAAAAGAAAAATAATAAAGTGAACTAATGTTGGAACCTGAAAGTCAAATAATTCAGTCTCAGTCAAGTGAAAAAAAATGCTGTTCTGAGAATACACACACACAGCACAAGTACACCAAAATACATAATCCACACATACACACTTCACAGAACCCTACACTAAACCATACATACACTGCTAGCTATCCACTTGCCTTAACCCAACCCTAACCCTAAGGTCCCTAACTAATGCACACTCACCTTACCCGCACCCTAACCCTAAGGTCCCTAACTAATGCACACTCAACTTACCCGCTCCCTAACCCTAAGTTCCCTAACTAATGCACACTCACATTACCCGCTTCCTAACATCCCTAACTAATGCACACTCACCTTACCTGCTCCCTAACCCTAAGGTCCCTAACTAACACACACTCACCTTACCCGCTCCCTAACCATAAGGTCCCTAACTATCGCATACTCACTTTACCCGCTCCCTAACCCTAAGGTCCCTAACTATCGCACACTCACCTTACCCACTCCCTATCCCTAAGGTCCCTAACTATCACACACTCACCTTACCTTGGTCCATTCGCACACTTACCTTAACCCGGTCTGTCACCTTCACACCACAGTCAAGGAAGTAGTGAAGCCTCAGAAACGGCCCACCAAATACTTTCCCTAGGAAAATATTCAGTGTTCTGCAGCTTCGCTATTTCAAGTGTTCGTTGAATTGGGGTCGATATTATAACATTCGAAGTTTTAAGACTTCGATGTTATAATATAGACCTGACATGCTACTAACTGAAACAGATTTCAGGCATGGAATTATAGCCCTTAAATCTAACATAGCAGGAATGAAAAAACAGATTGATATTATTCATCAGAAATGCAGTGAACTGGAGAAAGAAAAATCAAAATTGCTCTAATGACACACCACCCTAAATAAAATATGCATAGCTGTGCCTATATCCACATACAGTAAGATCAAGGATACCCTGTATAAGACTCTAGCCCAAAATTAATTAACAGAGCAATAGAAATTGTATACTGAAACACATAAATAAAAATGCATCAAGTCAAGTTAATCCTATTGAGTTGACAGTTGCAGAAATTGAGCTCAAACGTAAGATAGCACAAGGAGAATATGTAAAATAACACAAGAATAGGATTATAATAAGTCAAAGTATATCCCAGGATCAAGAGGAAGATGAAGTGCCATAGAATTAAATTAACTGATGATCTCAACAAGATAGTTCATGCCATTGAGAATTATGCATAACATTAAACAAGATAGTTTATGCCACTGAGAATTATGCATAACATTAAACAATCACAGAGATATTCCTCCTCCCATCTGGGACATATTGCCAAACAATTGTTACAACTGAAACAATAGCCATATGGGAAGGAAGTCATGGGTCAGTCAAGGTTGGATTTGGCTAAGCAGTGATACTTACCCCCACAGGTCTGAATTAGGGGGTCATGCCCACACTAGAAATTTGCAGACATTGCAGTTTTCAGCACATCTGGGAGGAGAATCCACATCTATACTGAGATTTGGAGGCAATTCCCTCTTCTTATACTAGATAGGATAAGAGAGGAGGCCAGAACGCCTGCTTATAAAAGAGAGGCTCAGAGAGGGGGAAAGAGATGTAGCCTCTTTAACAGAGAGGTGGCATGCTGTAGAGAGACAAAAAGGCTTGAACTCTGGAGCATGTAAAGAGTGAAACTGAGTATCAAAAGACATTGGTTTCTCTGGTAGAAACAGTGGCAGTATTGGAGAGAGAGAGAGAGAGAGAGAGAGAGAGACACAGGCTGGGTACTGCAGGGGATGGAAATAAGTGGTAGATGCCATTGCCTCAAAATTTGGGACAAGAACAAAAAATAAAAACTGTAAGCTCCAAACACGGCTTAATATAACAATCCTGTAACTGGATGTAACAATTGTACTTATGTTTTAGTTTCATATTGGGTAAATCAATTAGGTACAGCAATGTAAATAAAGTACACTTGAATATAAAGTGCACTCTCAAGTCAATGCCCATTGAATATGTATATGCATTTATATGTGTGTGTGTGTGTGTGTGTGTGTGTGTGTGTGTGTGTGTGTGTGTGTGTGTGTGTGTGTGTATTTGTTACCAAAGGCAGAGCTCTGCTCTACCTGGACTATTTTCTGGCTCAGTCTGTAGAAAGATGACATACTACCTGTGAGATTATGACCTAAATCTGAAAGAAAAATACATCAATATGTAAAGAAGACAGAACATAAGTAAATACTTACCAGGTTATTTCAAACTATATAAAATAATGCAAAAATAGGATAACTGTAATTCCTGCAGTAAATTCAAGACATATATGTATGACAAAAGCAGGAAACATTATACGGAGGTTGTACTATCAAATCTGTATCCACAATGTTGTGTACACTTAGTGAAGTTGTATATAATCATGATGAGAAAAATGTAGTGGGAGTGAGAAAGTTGTAGTAGTTGGAAGTAGGAGTAGGCAGACTGATCAGGTATTGGGGGTAGCAGGTAGGGAAGAAACAGTAGGAGAGGAAGCAGAGAATTATCAGCAAGGGGTTAGAAAATAGATGTATATTTTGCAGTGGAATATGTGGCATAGATTAGTTATGGTGTGAGGGAGAAGAATTGATGTGGTTGCTGTTTTTAGGAAATATTTGAACTGTGCTTGTTTGAACAGGCGTTATTTAAGTACAGCTTATGGATACCATCTTTTTAGGGATGGCTTCCCATATTTTTGGTCCCAGTGTGGAAAAGGAATGATTGTTACTAGTCAGGTGTGCTTATTAAAATTGTTTATCTCTCTTTAGCTATTCAAACTCCAAAAGGGAATAAACATTGCTGCTTGTTTTCCCTTAGTGCTCACATTGGCCATACAGACCCATGGTAATGTGGTTAGAAATAATTTAATGAATTGATTTCTAGCAATAACAAATATTAAAGATGCTATTTTTCTTATTAATGCATTATTGCATGCTTTTGGCATTTTAATCTAGTCTAAAACTTAGCTACTGTATATTGAAACTTAATCTTTATGAATAAGCATCAAAATGTAATGACTTTAGTTAAAAAGTAAATTATAATTGGAACTTCAAAGAAATAAATTCCTCAGGTGTTACTATATCAACATGTTTAGATTATATTATTTTATTACACTATGACAATGTCCTAAACAAATTAATTCTAAATTCTTAAATTTAAGTTTTTTTACTGCCTTTGTTTAATGTTTGTTGTTAATACAAAATATATAAACCACTGGCCTTTTTACTTGCCATGTCAGTAATCTATGTGATTTCCTGGCTGCTAAGACAGGTGGTAAAATGTTTTTCTTAAACCCTGAAGCATTATCAGTGTTTCTTTAGCTTGGATGGTATAAGCAAGGATAAACCTAATTATTTCTCCTTCTTGTACCAAGTATTTAGGACATCTTTAGATAGGAACCAAGACTATGTCATCTTTGTAAAATCACAGCTTTAATATTATGCCATCTATGTTGTTTTGGTCCCCCCCCCCCAACCCATGATATGTTTTATCCTACTGCAACTGCATGTTTTATACAGTTTTGGAAAAACAGGGTCAGTTTTCATCCTGAAACCCGGCTTCTTACAAATATCTATATCACATATTTTTTGTAACTTGTTAGCAAACTAGGGATTTATTATTAAATCTTCTCACAGGTGTCCCAAGTAATTTCAGGTGCTTGTAATGTACCACTTTTCGGAAACTGTATGTATGTATGTACTTTAAAAGTTGTGATTTATCCTTGGCTGCAATTATAAAAAAAGCATTTGCTAGTGGTCTTTTGTCTTCTAGGGAATTGAACCAATCAGCCCTCTGCTAGACAATACATGTTGGTGTTCGTGACAAAAATTCCTATCTTTAGTGGAGTGGAAAACAAAAGTCCAGGACTTTATGAAAAGAAAGAAGGAATGTAGGAACAAGTGGGAGATAGAAAATACAGATCAGGCCAAGAAGGAATCCTAACTGGCTAACAAACAGGCTAAAAAAGTAGTCACAATAGTGAAGGGCAAGATATCAGATGCACTCTACCACCTTCTGGCAAGTAACATAGCAGGGGACACAAATAAACTCTATCAGGCTGCAAGGCAAAGGCAGAAAGTTAAAGAAGAGAATCATTAGATACCTTTCATAAGGGACTTCAACGACTTACTCACCTGTCCACAGGACATCAAAGGCATATAGAAGGAATACATTCAGCAGCTTCAGAATGAGGAACCCCCCCCCCCCCGCCAGAGAGGCTGTACTGCCTCAATCACAGCCTACAATGAAAGATGAAGAAAAGCTCACCTTAAAAGATGTAAGAACAGAACTAAGGAAAATGAAATCAGAGACAGCAGTAGGCTCTGATGAAGTCATGGCAGATAGAAGCAAGATGTTGGGTGACTTAAGGGAAAAATAGCATCTGAGGGTACTCAGTACCATAGAGAGAGAGGCATATTCCCAGTGACTGGAACGTAAGCATTTTTGTGCCAGTGTACAAGAGCAAGGAACATTTACAAATGTGGGCAGTATAGAGGTACCAAAATCAATCCCGTCAAAAACATTAAATGCTGGAAAAGGTGATTGATAGATGAATACGCAAATACACAAAGTAAAAGAAAGTAAGATGGGAGAGGAGCAGTTCAGATTTAGATCAGGATGTAAAATAGCCCACTTGATGTTTGCAGTGAGAGAGGTAGGCAAGAAAAGGCTAGAAAGGAGGAAAGAATCCAAAAAGGCATTCCTACAATTGGAGGAAGCGTATGACAAGGTCTCAAGAAAGATGGTTTAGGCAGTTCTGAGATGCCTCAAAGCCCCAGAAGCATTGGTAAAATTAGTTCAGGCTGTGTATATTCCATTTCCCAATCATTTCCTGTTCCAAGTCTGCCTGTAATGTCATATCCTCTGCGTGCAGCACCTTTGTTGATCTCTCCCCTCCAGCCTCTTTGCTAATGTAACCCATCATCAGTATGAACAGCAGTGGACTCAGAGCTGAACCCTGAATCACACCCACTCCCACTGGAAACCCCCTTGTGAGATCAAACATTGTTTGTACTTGTTTCATTGGATCCTTGTACATAGCGTGCACTAATTCTAGGAATGTTTCTGGAATAGAATATTTTTTTTTCACTGTGTCATGCAGTTGCTTCCCTTCTTCTCCTTCTGGACACTCTGACACAGGTAATGTACTTATATTTTGTGTTGCTTTAAAAAAAATAAAATTGGTATATAAATATCCTGTAACAGACCAAAATAAGATAGCATGTTCCGGATATATTTAACTAGTTTTACATGTTATACACCTTAACACATTACATAATTTTTGTAAAGATTTTAGAATCTATGTTTAAATAATAAATTCATATGCTCTTCTCAAGAAAATCCATGCTGTGTAGATTTTATTTTTAATTTTCACTGCCATCTGTATTATCTACAGGGTAACGCTATATAGTTGTGAAAGCCACTTTTCTGAAAAGTATGAAGGGGAAAAGAGTTCACTTTAAAAAAGGAATTAATTTAGTATTTTAACAGTGAATTCAAGTGTTGATGTTATAACAGTGGCTAAAAAACTTGGGATCAAGCATTATGGTTATATTTCTAAAGCTTAATGTACTTCAGTTTGAATTGTGATCAGCTGAAATTGTACAATTTTTTGATTTTTGATAACGTAACTTTTGTGTTGTTTGTCTCTTAAAATGACAAACTGTTTATTCTTAAATACGCATAATCATCTCTTATTACTTCTCAGCATATGTTTATACTCTAACCATTATTTTCATATTGTGTATTTTGTCTAATATTCTAACTCAGTGAATTGTAGAGTATTAAACATGTGTAATTTACTGCTGGAAAACCTTAGATGCCAAACTGGCTAGGATTGGGGTTGAAAATGGTTTGTGAACCAAATCACCAACTGAGTTAATGAAGCGAAAAAAAGAGAGAGAGAGATGAATAAACAAATAATGATTTTATAGATGGTTAAACCAGAACTGATATAAAAAAGGCTGAAAAGTACTCCTTTGTGAGAAAGAACTTTAGCAGCATAGCGCAAATGCAAATATCGAGATAATAGCAGCATTGCTAGATCAGAATGTTAGTTTTTCCAGCATGTTTTGTATGATTTCTGTGGGAACTTCTTTTTGATGACTGTGATATTACTAATATATTTTTGTATCTTTTTACTTTTCTGCCTTCCTCATTCTTTTGTCTTTCAAGTCTTCTCAGTAAAAACAAATGAACATTTGCCAGTGCCAACATTACTGTAAATATGTATGTACGAAGATATGTATTCTGATTTTTTTTCTTTTCATAACCAAGTGTTAAAAGTTACTACTGTGTGCTGTAAACAAAATCATCCAACTTCTACTGTTAAACAATTTCTTTTACAAGTATTTGTTTCTTTTACCATCATGTATTTAATATGATACTTTTCTCCTCATGCCTATTTGAAAAAACACTATTATATCTCAGTCAGACAATCCTGTATGTGTGCTTCCATGAGTATCTGTACTTGGTACATTCAGAACTACTTCTCGGTCTTACTGTATTGCTTGCTAGAATATTTATTTACTACACTGTGACCCTGAATAATAGAAAACTGGTATTGTAGAATTAATGAATTTACAATGACTAGAATTTTTTATATGTCCTCAGCAGTTCTGATATAAAAAAGAAAAACATTTATTGTAAATTTGGGGAATAAGAAAACAAGTACTGGGCAATGTGTTGGATAGTGTGACTCCTAGTAAACAGTAAAAACAAGATCATTTTATTTCTCTGTTAGCATTAATGGGACCACAGGCAGTTGTGCTGATACAAAAGAAAATGAAATGAATGGATTCAGCCAACATTTACTGTTTCTGCATTATTGCCAGGTCTCACTAAGGCTAAAGAAGTGTGTTTTCATGCTGTTAATATGTGTCAGTATACCACAGTTATCTAAAGCAAGCCCTGCTCCCTGTCTCTCACATTGCCCATCACCTTAACATTATCCTCAAAGCATTTTTAAAGATAGCAGCTCTAGGTTTAAGAATTAGATTTTTGCACAGAGTAACTTATTTATTTATTTTATTTTACATTTGTTGACCGGGTTAGTCTGACTGAGCTTTTGGCTCATTTTCAGCAGAGACCCGGGGAGAAAAGCTCCTCAGGGAATACAATTTTAAGAAAAAAGTATTAACAATCAGCTGAAGCATATGAGACTTGTTGCAATATCATTTTAATGCTTTGTACAAAATAAATTAATAGCTAGGAGAGGATTTTGAAACCAGTTACATATCCCTTTAAATGGGTAGTATCTAGTTGTTTTGGAGTTTAGAATAAAAGGAATATTCAGATAGCTAGTTGAAGGGAAATAGAGTAGAGGTGACCTTCTAGACAGACTAGATAAAGTAGGTTATTCTGGAGCTGAATGATTCAAGATTGGTTAGAGAGACAGGATGGGAAGTGGTGGAAGAGGTAGGAGTACAAGGTTAGAGATACATTTAGGGTGAGGAGGTAAAATAGGTGGAAGGATAGTGGTTTCTGGGTGGATGGCTACAGTGGCAAGACCATTTTTTTTTAGGTATTCTCTTATGGCTAATTTGAAACTCTTGCTATGGTGAAGGGACTTTATTTCCAAGGGGAGTTAGTTCCAGGATGTAGCTGGGTAATAGTTATAGAAAAGACATCCTATGTTGGTGTTGGGTTTGCAGATGTGTAATAATTCTTGGTCTGAGCTACGTAAGTCCTAGCAGGGGAATACTTAGATATGATGGAGGAGAGGCTGGGGCAGAAGGAGGGTAGATAGAGGATGGAGTGAATGATTTGTAGTTGAAAAAGTTGAAGCAGGTGAGGAAATTCTAACCAGTCTAGTTGCTGAAGTGCTAAGCAGTGCTGTGACTTGTAGGTTTGGTTTGCTGCAAATCTGGCGACCTTGTTGTAGGTAGTTTCAAGTTTGGAAATAAGTGTAGAGTTTAGGTTTGTGAATATGTGGCAGCTGTGATGTACTTTATCATAATCATGTGATTATTTAAATTCTGCTGCATTTCTCTTCCTTTTTTTTGTAAATCTTCAAGCTACCGGCTATGTCTTTATCTATATAACTTTCTATTGTGTTTGTTTAAAATTGTTTTATTTATTTTTATGTTTTTATTTATTTATTTTGAAATGTTACACACACACATACATAGATTATATACTTAGGTAGATATTGACACAAATACATAGATATAGATATTAGATACACAAATACACCTGCAGATGAAAGCTTTCCAAACTGATGTATGCTTGAAAGCAGCCCAAGAAAACAACTTATCAGTGTTGATGTTTGGTCCAAGGCCTCTCTCACGTTTGACTCCATAAAACTGTTGCTTTATCAATGTGTTAGAGGTCATAATTGAGTACTCAGGCTTTCTGGAAACCAGTTGTAGCACTACCCAAGGACATGCAGCCTCAGAGTTAGAATGACTACATAGTTTAGGTGTGGTGGGAATGCAGGGCTCTACAGCAGTGTAAAGGTCTCTAATATTAAAACATTTCTGTTAACTTGTATGCAGTGGCTTTACCTGGTCCTGTTTGGTACTGCCAGTCTACTGTAATGGAGTGCTTTTGTGTATTTCCTTTAATGGGTTTACTTACCATTGTGACAAACTGCACAGGACCACCCACTGCGGTACCTGGCAGCTGGGTAGTAGCCAGTTATAGCTGTCCTTGATTTACATAGTATATAGTGTATGAGACCTCTGTTGCTAATGGACTGACTCCCTTGAGAAGCATTTAACAACTCTTTTAAATATTCTTTTTAACTTCAGATTACACTTAATTAATGTCAACCCTGAAAGGATTGCTACTTGAAAAGTCATTTAGACTAACAGTTAGTTGTCATGACTTACCTTCACATTATGGTTGGTAACTTTTCTTACATTGTACATTCCATGTGCCTGATGGTTGGCAGCATTAGACCTTTGCCATTGACTCTTTCTATCACATTGGTTAACTTTACCTTGACAAAAAAATGTGACTATAAAAGAAGGCGCCCGTTTTATTTCATGTTCAACTTGTATTGTATGTTTTCATCTGTGAAGCCATCCCTCTACTTTCTTCTTCTTCTTCTTCAGAGTGTTTTCTAGCCTCCTAGCTAAATTTAAATCTTTACTACGCACCCATCTAGAGTGAAAAATCTTTTAAATCATCAGCTGCTCCTGAAACCTATTACTTAATGGGATAATTGCTTCCATTCATCTTTAAAACAGCTATATCACTGGGTTGTAATGCACTACTAAACCTGTAAGTTACATGTCTCCTTAAATAAGTAACTTTGTAGGACATTTTTTTTCAAATATTATTTCAAGCAATATTTTTGTGAGAATCTTATTCGTGATACACATTGTATAGCTGCTGCAGTAAATACTTTTTTATGAATACTGTAGTATTTCCAGGTTAGAGTCCTCTAGCATTAATAAACTCTGACTAAGATCTAGGATCACTTTTACCTTTATAACTTGAGTAACATGTTAGTAAGCGCTGCATTTTTTGCTGCTGTTCTTTACTCTCCCATTGTTGCATGCTTTATCATGTACTGAGTATCTACTGACATGGGTTTGGAGGTTGTGACCCCAGTGCACTGAACAAAAATAGTGGAATTAATGGCATTAGCTTCAGATTCTTGCATATAAATACATATTTACAATATGACCAAAGACAATAATCTTACTTTATTTAACTATTTTTTTGGAATATGTGTCTTATATATTATATTATGATTATATGTTTTGTTTGTTTTTTTTTTTTTTATTTTGATTGCGAATATACTGACATTTTAATCAATTTCTTAGTTTTAAAAATTCCCTATGAGCTTAGAGATATATACTTCACTATCTCAGTGTTCTGCCTAGAATGTAACATTTTTACATCCTGGTACTTTATGTATAATGCTTCCTGTCACACAGACTGATATGGGTTCTATAGTCAGCAGTGCTCTGCCTCTTATTAGTTTTTGACTATCATCACCATCTGTATCCTGTTTTGCTCACAACTTTTACCTTTATTTCTTCTCCTTTTCATTTTGACTATAGCACCTCAAACTTCCCTTTGTTTTATTTCAGCCTCCCTGCTATCCCAATTATTCACTTCTTATCTTCATTTTGTCCCTCACAGCTCATATTTTTCAACACTGCTGTTATGTTTTTACATCATCACATGATACTTTTACTGCGTTCTGTGTTCCACGGGTGTGCTACCCAATTTCTGAACATCCCTTATTGAATCATAAGCACTACACCACCCACTCCAGGATATTCTGTTTCTTTATTTCTGTATTCAAGTCCTTTCATGTATATGTTTTCAATATTCCTCTGTTTTCTTTTCATTTCATTTTATGTTGTATCTCAATTATTTACCTCTTGTTTGCTTACATACTATTGAGAGTACCTCTAGAATACACCTCTGAATTTTGGAAATCATACAGGCAGACAAGGTTCAACTAGTGGAATCTCGTATTTCAAATATTATGTAGGATGACTGTAATTATCTTGAAATGAAATCTATAAAACAGTTATCAATTCCCAGTATGTCGGAGCAGCAAGCAATGTACTGTGCATAGACAGCTGGCTTTTTTTAAGTTTAAGAAAGCATTAAGTTTATCTTTTTTTTTTTTTTTTTTTTAGAAAAGTAGCAGCAGAAGACAGTCTCACATGTAAAACTCACAGCAATGCGATGAGAATAACTTGCTATACAAAAGATCACATACAAGCTTGACTCCACAATCCTTAGCTGGTTGAATGGAAAGAATCAGAGATTTCCGCAAAGTGGCAAGCTAAAGGCCATATGTTCACAATATACATATGTGTATATATATATATATATATATATACATACATACACACACACATACACACATATACACATGCATATATTTGTGTGCATGTGTGTATGTGTGTGTGTGTGTGTGTGTGTGTGTGTGTGTGTGTGTGTGTGTGTGTGTGTGTGTGTGTGTGTGTGTGTGTTAACTCCAAGACTGCCATACTTTAGAGAAAGGGAACTATTCTGAGAGGAGATACATTGATCTTGGACATATGTAGTTTCCCTTTTCACATGTTCATTCTCACTCCTCTAGGACATGTGCTTATAGATCATCGATTGTAAAACTGTTGGTTTTTAGCATGTCCCAAAGTTTAGGTAAAAGATTTGGTCCAATGCAGATGGCTGTTAATCTGGTCCTGGTCATTTTTTTTTTAACTTAAGCATTACATAATTCCTTTAATAATATCATCACCTTTATTACATTGATTGGCATCTGCCATATAAGAAGCTAAGGCATGAGTTGTGGTGGTAACTGGGAGCCTTTCCTGCAAATGAACTGTATGAAGAACAGGATGGAGATTCCATCAAATGACTGTTCTGAGTCCAGCATAATGGCTTAATCCAAGTTTAGTTCCAGAGGAACTGGGGTCTATGATACTTCCAAAAAGCAAACAAAATTGGTAATGAACCTTGAAGCTCTGAACAGAGCTTTATGAAACATTCCATACCTGGTCTAAGGCTGGTTCATCAAAACTGGGTGTACTTTGTAGAGCCTGGTTACATAATTTGTTAAATGAGTTACTGAAATGTGAGAATGTGTAGTCTTTCACTAGACAAGTAGAAAAAATATCAAACCTCTGAGATGCGATACTGTTAATACTGGAAGCCTTATACATTGCAAGTTCTTCTGGACTACAAATCAGACTTGATTCAAGGACTATATGTATGGGCAAAACAGATTTGGTGGTCTGCTGCTAAATGTTACATCAATTATTGTATCATAAACTTGGCTGAAGATAATATGTGTAAAAGAATCAGCCTTTATTTGTGCAGATCATTTTTTGTAGATGGGTATAGAAATAATAGTTAATATAGGCATTTGTTTAGTTTGTATAGTAAACGAGAATAATGCATGTACACAGCTTGGCTTCCTAATCCTTTATGTTGTAGTCTTTACATGTGACTTCATTTAATGTTGTATATAAAGTAATGTTTTTAATATAACAGGTTGTATATGTAATAAAATTAGAAATATGTATTTTTAAAATCTGTAAGTGATAGCTGCTGTAAATGGAATAGTGCCAGGAATTCAAAGTCACATAAATATGTCAGTTAATCAATGTAAAATAGTAATTTGCCAACAGTTCATTGAAGAGATTGTTTTTTTTTTTTTTTTTATTGCAGTTTAACACACAATTAAGGCTATGAGTTACAAACAAGCTTCATCCAGTAGTCTAGGGTTTGATTCCCACACTTTGGATATGGATACTTTGTGAGTCTCGGTAAGTTATTTAAACAAGTAGTGCACCCTAGTCACCCCTGCAAAGAGATGTTTTCTAGTAGGTTTGCTCAGTTATAAAATAAAAAAGAATGAGCCAGAAAAAAATTATTGGATGTTAGTGGTGACTTTCTAGTGTAGGCGATTCAACATCAGAAAGTAATTTACTGTCATGTGCTACAACAGCAACTGGTCTCTGGTAAGCAGAATTGGGAGAAGTAATTTATTGCATGGTACAGGGCAAGCAGAATTTCTTTTAAAGTCTACAAATGGTTTTCTTGCCATTCATCAAAATGAAAGTGTGAGTTTTGATGAGATTTTTCCTGTTATATGTTTCTTTTCACATACATCGAGTTTCGGCAAATATTCAGCTGCGATATAAGATTACGAAGGCACTGAAGCAGCATTTGCTTTCTATTGTGTGTCTTGCTTCCCTCCCTGACAAACTATAAGATATGAGCATTGTATCAGATCCAGACATACTATGATGCATGTGCATTTTAATCATCTGAGTAGACCAAATCAGCACAGACCTTTGATTCCTTTCTTTTCGGCAGTAAGTATGCCATTTAAGATTCAGACAGCATTCCTCTTGCACCTTCATTTCACAATAGTTCATTTAATGTTAATATGTCATCTCTGTGGAATGGCAGCTCTGACGGAGTCTAATGCTTCTTAACATCACAGCAGGATACCAGAGTGTGCGTATCCCGACTCACAGCTGAGCTTCTTATGAGTTAAAGTAATTGCCTCGACCCATTGTAATGATATTTAATGATTTTTTCTCCTAAATGGACATTGCAGTGACATGCATTATAAAAACATAATTATCCTCAGTGTCCATTACACTAGACACCATGTAAATGACTTCTGATCAGATAAGCTCAAAAGAGTAGTTGCTCGAAATGTGCAAACATTGTGCGATTATGTGAATACAAGCATTAAAGCTAGAGACCCATGCTGACATTGTACATGTTGGAAAACATGCAGCAGTAGGATCCACACATTAAATTTTTTTATAATTCCCACCATGTTAAGTCATCATGGAAAATAATTTGCACATTTAGTAATCAAACAGCTCATTCAACTCAAGCCATCATAATGGATAACTAAACTGTACTCTGTCAACAGTAACCTAAAAGTCCAGGTTTACTTCTGCTGTAATCGCACCTGTTTCATAACAAGCAGTAGAATACACCTCCCTAATTTGTGTTATTGATAGTGCCCACCATTTTTCTTTTTCTTTCTTTCTTTCTTTCTTCTGAGGTCAGAAATGACAAAATAATGAGTCATGTCTATAGTGCATGGTATATGTACTCACAAATAATACCATCATTTGTATAGTTAGATATTATACAATGGTAGTTAAGTACCATCTTAACTACTGCTTTATGAATAGCACAACTTGGTGGGCACTGTTCATTGCCACAGTGAAACAAATTAATTTCAGTACTATGCATGGGAATTTATATCAAACTTCCAAGGGGAAATGATTCAGGATTCATTTCTTAAGTAATGGGTTAATACTTCTAATCCAGTACTCCAGCTTTCAAGGCCAGCTGCAAATGCAAGCTTTGATTTCAAAATATGGACCTGACTTCATCACAGTTTACACAAAGACCAGTGGAGATTTTGTATTCTTATTAGTTAATGCATACGCAACTAAAACCTTCGACATAAGAAAAGTTCTTATGACTTTACTGTTCATGTCCATAAGCTCTATATTATTTAACTCATACATATGAATACAGATTTGCATTCACTAACTGTGGAAGAAACACAAACATATTACTGTTTTATGAAATATTTGTATCAGCGGATTCACTTTAGAAGCTCGAAATACTGAAATATCAAAGTTCAGTATTTCGAGTCCATAAAGTGGAATCCTGAAAACAACGAAACCTCAGAAGTGTGAAATTCAAAACACCACACACCAGAGATTTTGAATTAGGGCTTCCGGTGTTTCGCTGTGGTTGTGGATTCAGGTAAGTGTTTATTTGTTAAGGGTTTTTGGTAGGGGCTGTGGTGTGTGTTAGTGTATTATTTTGCTGTAATGTGTGTGTGCGAGGAGAATGTAGCTTGTGTGGTGGTGTTTTGTGTGTGTTTGTATGTAGTGCGACATCAGAGTTAGAATATATAAGTAGGGGGGTGTGGGGGTGCTGCTCCCCCCCACATTGGGGGGGTGCAGGGCAGCTTGCCCCCTGCTTTTATGTAGTAGAGAGCTTGAGTTTGTGTGTGGGGAGGAAGGTGTGTGTGTGGAGTAGAAGCGCCAATTCAAAATCTCCAGTGTGCGAGATTTTGAATTTTGCACTTCTGAGTTTTCGTTGTTTTAAGGTTTCGACTTTATAGCCTCGAAATACTGAATTTCAGTATTTTGAGGATATAAAGTGAATCCGTATCAGCACATAAAAGGCAAGTGTCATAGAATTACTGTTTTTCTATGTGATAAGTTGGTCAGTAAACTGGATGAAAGAAATTTGTTAAGGTGGCAGGTGCCTGCTCAGAAAGTAAGTAGCAGTATGCCTTAGGGATCAGTGCTGGGATACCTTCTTTTTGACATATACTTCTCTGACTTCTAACTGTAGACACAGACCTATGGCTGAGTTTGCTGAGGAATGCAAGCTTGGTGTTATTGACTTCTCAACCAATCAGGGACAAATTTCAACAAAATCAGGGACAAGTCAAGAAAAAATCAGGGACAATCAGGGACACTTTTAAAATATTAGTGCTATTAACTTGAAACATTGACAGAATCAAAGCATATGAATTAATACACATTTTCTGAAGTAAAAGAAGTCTATAACTCTTAATTATTGTCATTATTCATTAATTGTAATTCACCACCTTTCCTCCAAAAGTCACTAGTTTTAGGAGGGATTAAGAGGAATAGAGCAAAAATTTGAGTCAAAATCAGGGACGTCCCTGAAAATCAAGGACAGTTGAGAAGTACAGTCAAACAATTCTTTGACAGTAGATCATTATAGGAAGAAGTAACCTTCACTAACTGAGGATGCATAAAAAAGTGTTAAAATTAAATGCAAAAAAAGTGTATTGTCATGTTTGGTAAACAAGTCACTCTGCCTCACTGTTCAGCACATCAATCCAAACTGACAAGTTAGGCAGGGATCTCAGTACTGAGTTGATGACTTCCTCTCCTTTAACCACCATTTAGCATCACTAATCAGAAAAATGCACAAACAATATCTAGAGACATATCATTCAGGTCAAAAGAAATTATTATCCCTCTATGCAAAGCTCTTTTAGGCTAATTGTAGAGCACTGTGCTATCTTTGGAATTCACCTATCCAGGCACATCATGCAACTAGAAAGGTCACAGAGGTTCCTATCAAACCAGATCCATTGATGCCAGTGAGGCTTGAACCTGTGTCCTTATTGTCATCTTACAAGATTTTATATAGAGATTCATGTCTGACACTCCACACAATTAGGGACCCACCCCTTCTTGATCTCTTGCCACCCCTGCGAGCCCAACAGCTTCACAGATACCAGAATGAAGTACTTAAATCTTCATCTACTTTTTAATAAAACATGCAGGCGAGACAGATTTATTACCCAACATTTAGCCCTTCTCTGGAAGAAATTACCTCTTCATGTGTAATAAAGTGACACCTTTGCACACTTAAATCAAGCCTTGATGGTTGGATGGGTACCCATACTAATTAATCTCTGGGCAAACCTGTTTTGCCCTTCTAGACACAGGGGAGCAAAATAAGGTGAGTCATTGGCAAGGTGCATATGGTCTCTAGACTTACTAGCCTTGTAATTCTTATGATCCTATAATTTTCCAGAAAGAAAACAATATTCATTATGTTTTGCAACTGTATCTGGATTAGATATTTCGGCTGTTTTCATTGTATTTCTATTTTCCCCAAAAGATTGTAATCACATTTGTGACACAGAACACTGATGTCACAAATGAAGGATGCTGCTTTAATCACTGTAGATTTTGGCACTTAGTGTTCCCATGCAGTCATGGTCAGTTTTTATCCCCTCTGAGTAGCTTCTCACTGTCGCTCAACTTGTACCTTACTTTAGTGTTTCTGTTATTACCGCACCCCCCAGGACTGGAACTATTCGCTGTGTCTTCTAGGAGCAATAACACATACACCTGCTCAGTGCTTATACCTACCGAAAGCCATCAATGGCTGCATGCAGCCAACATAGCTGCAAATATACAGACAGTTTTTCCTCCATATTCCAGCAAAGGCAAGCACTGCAGAAGCATACTGTGAGTAACTGTTGTAGGAAAGTGTCATCTTAGAGGGGTGTTTTGGTCTTCCTTCATGTAAAAAAATAAAAAAAGAAAAAAAAGAATCCTAAGTGGATTCCAAGTGGCACTTACTTATTTAACTTGGTTAAGGATGTGGAAGAACTGTTACCATCCTTCAGAAATATTAGTGCTTGATGCATTTAAATAAACTTGGCATACTAATAGACAGGTGGCTTAATAAACAAATGTCGCTACACTTCATTATCCTTTGGGTGTTTTGGCGTTTTAAAGAAAATAATAGAAATAAAAGAACCACCTCCTCATTAGTGCAACCCTTTCACAGTTCCAGTTATCCATTCAAAGAGCCCTACAAGCACACCATGATTCTTGGGCAGAAATATTCCTTGCCTCTCATAACATTTTGTTACCGTGTTTTCTTCAGTCAATTCACTGTTATTAACTCCACTACTCCTTTAGGTGAGATGATATGGTCTTCATCATCAACGCCCTTTTTCCCATGTTTACATGGGATTAGGGAAGGCACATCAACATTAGTCAGTATCAATGTGACCTAATCACCTAGAGCCACTGTTCACACCATTGAGTGGCTGGCCCTCATTAGCCACATGATATGTTGAAAAAGTTCCGCAAGCCATATACTTTGTACTGTTAATGTATGTTCCTTATTTGTCTTATAGTTACTTGCTAGGAATATAGCACTTCCCTGGGTAGTATAGACTCTATTGGGGTAATCATGTCCACCTCCTATTTATAAGCCTTTACATATTAACTCAGCCAGTCTCCCTTTATCTGGGTTCTGGTGTAGGCTGTGCAATGTCATTGTTTGCATTCAGTGATTTTTAGAACTGCATGACATAGATTTAGATAGTGATCATACTGTCAGTAAGTATGGAAAATTGTGTAGCTGCTGGCTGTGTGTTCTAGCCCTGCTTCCTCTCACATAGTGTTGTAATCTGTAGGTCGTGTTGTACAAGTCTCCATACCAGTTCCAGCTTCTGTTGTTGTTGCTTCTTCACCCCAGTTATGTACTCATGTTGTTAACTTTTGCTTTATTTGTGTGTGAGGGGCAGTGTGGGATATTTGCACTAAATTTAAGACAATATTCTGCACCATTCAGCTTATTCCTTCTCATCCTTTCATCTTTTTTTTTTTTTTTGGTTCTGTTGCAGCACTATTGTATACATCTCTTTTTATAGCAAACTGGGAAAGACTTCCTTGCACACCCTTTACTGTGTCATTTACCTAGACAGTAATGGTGTATTTGCGTTATTCTAGCTGTAAGTTTTCCTCTATCAGTAGATCCAGATGATCCAATTTATAGTGTGTGTGTGTGTGTGTGTGTGTGTGTGTGTGTGTGTGTGTGTGTGTGTGTGTGTGTGTGTGTGTGTGTGTGTTTAGGTCAACCTAATGTACCTACTCCTTTCTATTCAGTTTTTTATGAGATGGTTATGCTAGTCAAGGATCTGTCATTGGTCTGTGTTATGACACAACAGTGATGCATGCTCTGGAGGGGGGGCTGTTGTGTCAGTATCAGCATGGGGAATGTTGTTAACAACAATTTTTGCATTTACATAGTGTCTGTGCCATGCCAGAGTTGTGTAATATGATTACCTATTACTGCTGAAAACACTGCTACAGTCAAGGATGAATGCATGTCTAAGATATAAGAGTGTATCAACATGCACCCCTAATTTATATTTTCCTCATACTCTTGTCATAGAGCTGGAATCGCATATAGCTATTGCTCCTAATTGTGTACTGCAGACTTTTTCATGCTCCCTCATTTGTATTTGTCATAAACAGGCCTTCCTTAGGAATCACTTCATTTCTTTTGCTTGTGCCAGTTCCTTTCCATGATTGTACAATATTTTAGAAGTCAATTTAATTTCTGAGCCACTTGTGATGTCCATTGCCCTTGTTTTGATTTTTTAATGGTTATTTCTTAGGCACATTCAAGTACATACCAAAGGGGGGGGTTGTACTCAATGATAGGTCTGATGAATGCCAAATAGAGTGGAACAATGACCTTCCTGGACCTAGATGCCATACCTTTGTTTATGAGTTGCACAACATAGAAATATTTCCTCACTACTGTAGACACTTGATGGTCCAAGGCTAGATTACTGTCTGTGTGTGTTCACAGGTTCTTGACTACTGGGTCAGCTCTTAGGGGTGTGTTGTCAGTATGATAGTTAGCAGGGTTGGATGAATTCATGAAGGATATATTATGCATTTAATGGCATTTAGTTTCATTCCATGACTCTAACTTCAGTTATTTGTCTGTGTCAGCCCTTCCTGGAGAACATTTGTGTTATTGGGGGATTATATGACTGCTCCTAATTTGCAAGCAATCATCTGACATTGGCCTTGACTTCAGAAAAGTAAGTTCAAAAATGAGAGGTGCTAGGACTGATGCCCATATGACGTGTGACTGGCCTCTTTGTAGAGGTGGACTCCCCTATTCTAACTTCTGAATCCTCTCTGTGAACCAACTGGCTATCCACTAGGTGACATAAGGTTTATACTTAACCTCCTGTGTTTGTGAAAAATGCCTGAGTGAGGTATTTTCTGAAATGCCTTGACCAGGTCAAGGTAGGCAGTGTGAACCTTTTTGCCCTCATACATTGCTTTGGTGACCTTCTCAGAGAAGTCTGCCAGGATGAGTAGGCATGACCTGCCCTTGACAAAACCAAACTGGGTTGGGTCCAGTGCCTGGAGGTTTCCTATGTCATTATTGATCATTTCCATGACAATTCTTTCCATGGCTTTTTCTGTTTTACCCTTAATTTGTTAAAGTTTACTCTTTATTTATTCATTTCTAAAATGTTACCTTTATTTGATTAATTTTCATTGTTACAGGTATAATTTCGAGCGATTTCCTATGAAATGTTTAGCACTTAAGTGCATTGTTGCTTGTTTGACATTGGTGTATGCATGTGTGGGAAAATAATGTGTCCTTGAAGTGTGTCATATTGGTGGCATATAATGTTAGCCACTATTACTTAGCCGTTTTACATATAATTGTTTTTTTGTTATAGTCTGGCTTGGTGAGCACAGACACATATTGCTTTATGTTCAGGTACATTATGCCCCAGTTCATAGATGTGTGACTGCCCAGTACCATGGATCTGTAGCAGTAAGAGTTTTGGTGCCACATATAAATGTTAAAGTTATAGTGATGTGGGACCTGTGCAAAAAGCCACTGAACAGGTAGGACTCTTGCATTGTGTGCATATTAAAGGCATCCATACTATACGTGTTACCCTTTAGAACAGCGCAGAAAATGCATAAGTGCATGTCATTAACTAGCAGCATGATCTTATGCATTTCAAGGGGGGAGGGGGTAATGGACCAGCTTCACCGTGTATAGATTGCCAGTGCAAGTAAGCAGTGCGGTACTACATGCCCCAGTGATCAGTGTGGTTAGCTTTGGTGCATCACTGTTCCTAGCTGTACATTTAGTTTTATACTTCCTCTATGTGTCATGTGGGTTTTTTGGCATGCACTCCATTTTTCTCCCACATCCCTAAAACATGCCATGGATGAGTTTGCATTCCATCAACATTGTACACGCATCGTGGCAGTGTAAATATGTGCATCTGCAATCAGTTCATGTCTTGTTCGGGATAAATTTGTCATTAATGATTTTGTCCTGTGTTTAATTAGTGTCAAGATAATGACTGAATGAATATGTTTAATTACATTAAAGAAAAAAATGTTCAGTGCTATATGTAAAATAAATATATAAACCAAGGTGCATGCTTACCAAAATATTCCACATATTATATAAAAGTTGAGACACAGGAATCAGTAATCTTTATGGATTTATTGTTCTTTAAATCACTATAGAAAGTGGTTTCTACATATAATACTATGCATATTATTAACCAAATCTTAAAATATTTGTTTCTATACAAGTTGCGGTGTGTTTAGATATGTTTTAATTTTTATTTCGTAGTATTTCTTGAAAATTGGCTTTCTAGCCTGAACAGGTAGAGTAACAAATTTGAGCAACTTGAAACTTGGGGGAAAAGCCTATCCCCGGGATTCATGAACCTTGCGCCAGGCGCCCGCATAGCGTCGGCGTTATAAAGCCAAATATGGCCACCGAGCGATTCAGGTATGAATCAATCCCACGTGCACTACCGGCGCGCGGACCTCGCCGCCCGGCGTAGGTATGCTAATCACACTGTGTGCGGTATTGCACCATGCAAATGAAGGCAAATAGCGATCCACAAAGTTGGGCAGGCGTAGCGTAAGGGCACGGCAATGTAAACCAAAAAAAAACGGTTTACATTTACCCAAACATGACCAAGGAGTAATGGAAGGCTGTCAACGTCAGGTATCATACAGGTGCAATATGCCAATGGCGAAAGGCACCGAGAATGTCCAAAGAAAACATGCACAAACTAAATAATGACATAAATGTTATGTATGCAGAAACCACAGCAGAACCCCCGGATATGTGCACAGAAGGTGCAAAACAATGAAATAATATGAGAATGTCCTAAAAGAGCAGTATAATACACATCAGCTGCACAGCCACCACACACCATAGTATGTATGGAAAGCCTCAACCCCAGCGCAAGGGTTGTCAAGGAGTGGCGGCAGTGTTCGGCGCCGTAACCATGTATTAGCAGTCAATGCCATGCAAATGAGGCAGATAATAGTGAATTGCAAAACCGGCGCCGGTGTAAGGATAGAGCAAACGGCACAGCGGTAGTACACCGAGGAGTGGCCTACACGGGATAAATCGCAGAGGGGTGCGCCACTGTAGGAGGAAGCACATTGGAGGCCAGCAAACATGGGCTGTACAATGCACATCACAGCAGCAGGATCGGCGTGTGAGGAAATAGATGCGCTGAGAGTACATAATGCCCGCATAGATGCCTGTGCACGAGGATGACCACGTTCCCCAACCCAGTCATGTGACGGCCTCCCCGTCAACAACCACGGATATAGGAAGGTAATGCGGAGAATATGAGGAAATGCGGAAGCAGTGTAATTGGAGCCGTAATGAGCAATCAACACCAATCAATCCAGGAAGGGCAAGCGGCAGCTGACAACGCTGCATGCAGACTCCTGCAAAACGGGAAAGGGGAGGCATAGGAATGCAAAGATAGTAGGGGATGTAGTAGAAATGCAAAGAGCAAAGAACCGAAATAGCACAGCCAAGTACAGAGGTAGCATAACGGCGGCAGACAAAATGCATCATATGCCATGTGCCTGCAGGATGCACTGCAGGCAATAGTAGGTGCAACGTGCAGAAACAGTAATGTAAGATGCAAAGCTAAGCCAATGCAGGCAACTGTAATGTAACACTAAAGGCAATACCGTTGCAGTTGCAATGGTAAAACACCAAAGATAATCCACAGATACGACTGCACAGACACACCCAATGACATCACCGGGTATACAGCACAACAGTATAAAGTGTGAATGCACACAACACAGCGCGATTTCCCAAACGCCGCACCGTAGGGTGTAAACACACGGGGAACTTTTAATATGTATATGTTGGGTGCTGCCGTGGCCATGATGCATAGGTATGTGTCAGAGACAGACGGAGTTGCGGAGGAGGGTGCCGACAACTACCGTAGGCCTCATAGGAGAAGGAGAGTGTTCAGACCAAGGGTGACCTACCAGGGGCTGCAAGATCTGGAGAATTGGGAAGCGGGTTTTGGGGGGGAAAGGGGAAAAAAATAAAAAAGGGGGAAGGGGGGAAAAAAGGAAAAACCCCCCAAAAAAAAAAAGGGGGGGAAAAAAGGGGAAAAAAATTTAAAAATTGAAAAAGGGAAAAGAAAAAAAAAGAAAGGAAAATTTAAAAAGCCAAAAAAAAACCCCCAAAGGGGGGAAATTGGGGGGAAAAAAAAAAAAAAAAAAAAAAAAAAAAAAAAAAAAATTTAAATTTAAAAAAAACACCCCCCCAAAAAAAACCCCCCCCCAAAAAAAAAATTTTAAAAAATTTTTTGGGGGGCCCCAAAACAAATTTCCCCCCCCCGGGGGGGGGGAAAAAAAATTTTTGGGGGGGGGGGGAAAAAGGGTTTTTTGAAAGGGGGGGGGGCCCCGGGGGGGGGGGGCCACAAAAGGGGGAAAGGGAAATTTCCCCCCCCCCCCCAAAAAAAAGGGGGGGGGCCCCCGGGGGGGGGGGGCCCCAAAATTAAACCTTTGGGGGGTTTTGGGGGAAAAAAAAAGGGGCCAATCCCCCCTTTTGGGGGATTTCAAACCCCAAGGGGTTTTTAAATTCCGGGGGGGCCCCGGGGTTCCCCCCCCCCGGGGGGGTTTAAAAAACCCCGGGCCCAAAAAAGGGACCAAAAAACCCCTTAAAAAAGGGAAACCCCCTTTGCCCCAAAAAAAAGGGGCCCCGGGGGGGGGAAAAAAAAACCCCCCCCCCCCCAACCCCCCCGGGGGGGGGGGGAAAAATTTTTTTTTGGGGGGGGGGGGGCCCCACCCCCGGGGGGGCCCCCCCAAAAAACCAAAAAAAAAAAGGGGGGGTTTTTCCCCCTTTTTTGGGAAAAAAACCCCCCCAAAAAAAGGGGGGGCCCCCCCCAAAAAATTTTTTTTTTTTCCCTTTTTTTTCCCCCGGGGGCCCCCGGGGTTTGGGAACCCCAAAAAAAACAAAAAACCCCCCCCCCAAAACCCCCCCCCCAAAGGGGGGGGCCCCCCCCAAACCCCCCCCAAAAAAAGGGGTTTAAAAACATGTCCCCCCGGGCCCCCCCCCCAAAAAAATTTTAAAAAAAACATTCCCCCTTTTAAGGGGGGGTTTTTTCCCCCCAAAAACCCCCCCAAAAAACCCAAAAAAGGGCCCCCCCCCAAGGGGGCCTTTTCCCCAAAAACCCCCCCCCCAAAAGGGAAAAGGGCCCCCTCCCCCCAAAAAGGGGCCCCCCTTTTTTTCCCCAAACCAAAATAAAAAAGGAAAAAAGGGAAAAATTCAAAAAAAGGGGGAAAAACCCCAAAAAAAAAAAGGCCAAAAAAAAAAGGGGGGGGGAAAAAAAAAAAAGGGGGAAATTCCCCCTTAAAAAATTTCCGGGGCCCCGGGGGGGAGGGGGCGGCGGGAACCCGGGAAGGGGTTGTCAAAAAAAAAGGGGGCCCGGGGGGGGCCCCGGGGGGGGGGCCCCCCCCGGGGAAATTCCAAAAAAGGGCCCCTTTGAAACGTTTTTTTTTTGGGGGGGCCCCCTCCTTTTTTTAAAAAAAAACCCCCCTTTTTTTGGGTTTTTTGCCCCCAAAAAAAAAAATTTTAAAAAAATTTTTTTGGAAGTAAAAAAAAATTTTTTTAAAGAGAAAAATTTAAAAAAAATTTTTTTTTTTTTTTTTAAAAAAAAATGCCATTTTAAATTTTTTGGGGGTTTTTTTTTGGAAATTGGAATTTTTCCCATTTTTTTTTAAAATTTTTTTTTTTTTTGGGGGTTTTTTTTTTTTAAAAATTGTTTGGGGGTTTTTTTTTTTGGGGGGGGAAAAAAAAGGGTATTTTTAAAACCCAAAAAAGGGCCCCGGGGGGGGTTTTTAAAAAACCCAAAAAAAATTAAAAATTTTTTAAAAAACAAAAGGGGGGAAAAAAAACCCAAAAAACCCCCCGGGGGGGAAAAAAACCTTAAAAAAAAAAAAATTTTTTTAAATTTCCCCCCAAAGGGGCCCCAAAAGGGGGGTTTTTAAAAAAAAAAACCCCCCCTTAAAAAGGCCCCCTTTGGGAAAAAAAAAAAAAAAAAATTTCCCCCCCCCCCGGGGAAAAAAAAAAATTTGGGGCCCCAACCAGGGGGCCCCCAAATTAAAAAAAAAAAAAAAACGGGAACCGGCCCCCCAAAAAACAAACAAAAAACCCCAAAAAAAACCCCCCCCCCCCGGGGGCCCCAAAACCCAAATATTTTTTTAAAAAAAAAAAACCCCCCCCAAAAAAAACCCCAAACCCCCCCAAAACAAAAAAAGGGGGGGGCCCCCCAAAAAATCACCCAAAAAGGGGGAAAAAAAAGCAAAAAATTAAAAACCCCCCGGGGCCCGGGAAAAAACCCCCCCCCAATTTCCAAAAAAAAAAATCCCCCCCCCCCCCCAAAAAAAAAAACCCCAAAAAAAACCCCCAAACAAACAAAAAAGGGGAAAAAACCCCCCGGGGGGAAAAAAGGGTTTTTTAAAAAAAGGGGGAAAAAAAGGGAAAAAAACCCGGGTTTTTTTTTAAAAAAAAAGGGGGGGGTTTTTAAAAAGGGGAAAAAATTTTAAAAAAAAAGGGGGGGGAAAAAGGGGGGGGGAAAAAAAAAAAAAACGGGGGGGCCCCCAAAAAATTTTTTTAAAAATTTTAAAAAAAACCCGGGGGGGAAAGGAAAGGCCCCCCCAAAAAGGGGAAAGGGGGGTTTTTGGGGGAAAAGGGCCCCCCCGGGGGGGGGGGGGTTTTTTAAACCCCCCCCCGGGGAAAAAAGGGAAAAAAACCCCCCCCAAAACCGGGGAAACCCCAAAAGGGAAAAAAAAAACCCCAGGTTTTTTTTTCCCCCGGGGGGGGGGGGAAAAAATGGGTCCCCCCGGGAAAATTTTTTTTTTTGGGGGAAAATTTCCCCAAGGGGGGGAAAAAATTTAAATTTTAAGGCAAAGCCATGAGGGAAATTTTAAAATTTAAAAAACAGGGAGGGGGAAAAAAAAGGTTTTAAAAAAGGGGGGGGGGGGCCCAAAAACCAAAACCCTTTTGGGGGGGGAAAAACAAAAAGGGGGCCCTTTTTAAAAAAGGGGGTTGTAAAAAACCCCCCCCCCGGGGGGTTTTTCCCCCCGGGGGGGTTTTGCCCCCTTTTTTTTGGGGGGGGAAGGGGGGCCCCCCAAAAAGGGTTTTTCCCCCGGGGGGGCCCCCCCGGGAAGGGGCCCCCCCAAAAAGGGTGTGCCCCGGGGGGGGGAAAAAAAGGGGGGGGGGGGGGGGGGGAAAAAAAAGGGCCCCCACCCCCCCCCCCGGGGGCCCTCCACCCCCAAAAAACCCCCCCTTGGGGGGTTTCCCCCCAAAAACCCAGGGGGGAAGATTTTTAGGGGATTTTGGAAAAAGGGGGGGGGTTTTTTTTTTAAAAAAAAGGGGGGGAAAAAGGGGGAAAATTCCCAAAATTTTTTAAATTTTTTTCCCCCTTTTTTTAAAAAGGGGGCCCGGGGAAAAAAAAAACCCCCCCGAAATTTCCCCAAAATGGGGGGGAAAAAAATTGGGGGGGGGGGGAAATGTGGGGAAAAAATTTTTTAAAAAAAATAAAACAATTTTTAAAAAAATTTTGAAAAAAAAAAAAACCCCTTTTTTTCCCAATAAAGGGTTGTTAAAAAAAAGGGGGGGGAAAAAGGGGGGGGGGGGAAATGTAGGGGAAAAAAGTAAAAGGGGGGGGAAAAAAAAGGGGGCCCCCCTGACTTTTTTTTTTCCCCCTTTTTTTTTGGGGAAAACCCCCCCTTTTCCCAAAAAGGGGCCGGGGCCCTTGGGGGGAAAAAGGGGAAAGGTCGGGGGGGAATTTGGGGGGCCCCCAAAAAAAAATTTTTTCCCCCCCCCCCGGGGGGGGGGCGGGGCCAGAAAAAGGGGGCCGTGGGGGGGGCCCGGGGGGGAAAAATTTTAAAGGGGGGAAAATTGAAGGGGGTTTGGGGGAAAACCCAAGGAAATTGGGGAAAAAAAAAAGGGGGGGGATTTTTGGGGGGGTTTTTTAAGGGGGGGGGGGGGGTTTTTTCCAAAGGGTTAAAAGGGGGGGGAAAAAAAAAGGGGGGGCCCCAAAAAGGGGGGTTTTTTTTAAAAATTTAAAAGGGCCCCAAGGTTTTGGCCCGGGGTTAAAAAGGTTTTTTTGGCCCCGGGGGGGGAAAAGGGGGAAAATTGGGGGGGGAAAAAATTTTTTTTTAAAAGGGAAAAAAAAGGGGGGCCCCAAAAGGCCCCCCCCCGGGGTGGGGAAAAGGGGGGTTTTAAAAACCCCCCCTTTTTTTAAAAAAAAGGGAACAAAACCCCGTAAACCCCCCGGGAAAAAAAAACCAAAAAAAAGGGGGGGGAAAGGAAAAAAGGGGTTTTTAAAAGGGGGCCCCCCCAAAAAAAAGGGGGTTTTCCCCTTTTTAAAAAAAACCTTTTGGGGGAACCCAAAACCCCCGGGGGGAAAATCCCCCAGGGTTTTAAATCCGGCTGGGGTTTTTTTTGGGGGGGGGAAAGGGGGGGTTTAAAAAAAAGGGGGGGAAAAAAAGGGGGGGGGGTTTTGGGGGGGTTGGGGGTTTTGGGTTTTGGGGGGAAAAAAGGGGGGGGAAAGGGCCCCCCGGGGGTTGGGGCCTTTTAAAACCCCGGGGAATCTTTTAAAAAAAGGGTAAATTTGGGGGGAAAAATTCCCCCCCGGGGGTTTTTTCCCCAAAGGGGGGAAATGGGCCCCCAAAAAAAAATTTTCCGGGAAAAATTTTTTGGGAAAACATTGGGGGGGCCCCCCCGGGGGGGGGCCCCCCGGGGGGGGGGTTTTTGGGGGGTGTGGGGGGGGGTTTTGGGGGGGGTGGGGGGGGGGGCGGGTTGGCAAAAAAAAATTTGTGCGTCTTTTTTTGGGGGAAAAAACAGGGGTTTCCTCCGGGGCCCCCGGGGGCCCCAAAACCCCCCGGGGAAAAAGGAAAGGGGGCCATGGGGGCCCCTTTTCCAAGGCCCCGGGCCGTGTGGGGGTTTTTTTAAAAAGGCCCCCCCCCCCAAAAAACCCCCCAAAAAAAAAAACAGGGGAAAAAAAAATTTTTTGGGGGAACCCCCAAACCCCCCCAAAAAAAATTTTTTCCCCCCCCTTTGGGGTTTTTAAAAAATTTTTCCCAAAAAGGGGAAGGGCCCCGGGGGGGTTTTTGTGGGGCCCCCCCCCCTTTTTTTTTTCCCCCAAATTTCCCGGGGGGGAAACACCCCCCCAAAAAAGGGGGGGGGGAAAAAGGGGGGAAAAAATTTTGGGGGGGGGGGGGTTTAAAAAGGGTTAAAAAAAAAAATTTTCAGGTTTTTTTTTTGGGGGGGGGGGTTTTTTTGAATTTTGGTTTTTTTGGGGGGAAAAAAAAAAACCCCCCCAAAAGGGGGGCCCCCCAAACCACCCCCCAAAACCCCCCGGGGGTTTTTTCCCCCCCCTTTTTACCAAGGGGGCCCCCCCCCCTTTCCCCCCAAAAGGGGCCAAAAGGGGGGTTGTAAATTTAAACCCTTAAAAAACCCCAAATTAAAACCCCAAAACCATGAAACCAAACCCCAAAAACAAAAAAAAAACCCAAAAAGGAAAAATTGAAAAAAAAAATTTTTTTAATTTAAATTTTTTTTCCCATCCCCAAAAAACCAAACCCCCGGGTAAATTTGGGGGGGGGTTTTTTTTAAAAAGGGAAACCCCCCCCCCCTTTTTTTGGGGGTAGGGGTGGGGGGGGAAAAAAAAAGGGGGGGTTTTTTTAAATGGGGGCCCAAAAAGGGGGCCAAAGGGGGCCGGGGGGGGTTTTGTAAACCGGGGTTTAAAGGATTTTTTGGCCCCCCCCAAAGGGGAAAAAAAAAAAATTTTTTGGGGGGGGAAAAGGGGGGGAAACCCCGGGGCCCCCTTTTTTGGGGGGCCCCCCCCTTTTTTGGGGGGGGGGCCCCTTTTTTGGAAAATTTTTCCCCCCGGGGGGCCCCCCGGGCCCAAAAAAAGGGAAAAAAAAAAAAAACCCCAAAAAACCCCAAACAGGCCCCTTTTGGGGGCCCGGGGGCCATTTTTTAAAAAAAGGGCCCCCCCAAAAGGAAAAAATTTTGGGGTTTTCCTGTGAATTTTGGGGGTTTTTTTTTTTTTTTTTTAAAAATTATGGGGGTTTTTTGGGGGGGGGGAAAAAAAAAGGGGGCCCCCCCTTGTCCCCCCCCGGGCCCCAAAAGGGCCCCCCCCCCCAAAAAAAAGGGGGGGTTGGGGGGGGGGGGGGGGAAAAGGGGGTGGGAAAAAGGGTCCCCAAAAGGGGGGAAAAAAGGGGGCCCCGGGGGAAAATTTTTAAAAATTTTAAAAACCCCCAAAAAATTTGGGGTTGGGTTTTTGGGGGGCCCCCCCCCAAAAAACCCCCAAAAACCGGGGGTTCCCCCTTTAAAAAAGGGGGAAAAAAAATTTTTAAAAGCCAAAAAAAAACCCCCCCAAAATTTTCCCCCCGGGGGCCCCCCCCGGGGGGCCCCAAATTTTTTGGGCAACCCCCCAAAACCCCCCCGGGGCCCGGGGGTTAAAAAACCCCCCCAAAACCCAAACCAAAATTTAAAACCCCCCCGGGGGGGGGGGGGTTTTGGGGGGGAATTTTTAAAGGGGTTTTTTTTTTTCCCCTTTTTTTTTTCCCCCATTTTTTTTCCCCCCCCCCTTTTTAAACCCACCCCAAAATGAAGGGGGGGTTTTGTTTTTTTTTTGGGGGGGGCCCAAGGCTGGGGGGGGGGGAAAAAAATTTTTAAAAAAGGCCCGGAAAAGGGGCCCCCGGGGGGAAAACCCAAAAGGGAAAAAGGGGGCCCGGGGAAAACCCCGGGGGCCCCTTGGGGGGGGAAAAAGGGTTTGGGGGGACCCCCAAAAAAACCCAAATGGGGGGCCCCAAAAAATTTTCCCCCCTTTTTGGGGTTTTGGGGTTTTTTAAAAAAACCCCCAAAAAAACCGGTTTTTTTTCCCCCCAAAAAAAACCCCCCCCCCCTTTTTTGGGGGGGAAAAAAACCCCCCCCATCCCCTTAAAACCATGGCCCCCCAGGGAAAAAGGGGGGGGGAAAAAAAAGGGAGGGGGGAAAGGGGGGAAAAAACCCCCGGGGGAAAAAAAAAAAGGAAAACCCCCCCCCCGGGGGGGGGGGGGGGGGGCCCCCCCCCCCCCCCCCCCCCGGGGCCCCCCCACTGGGAAACCCCCGGGAAAGGGGAAAAACCCCCGGGGGAAAAAAAATTGCCCCCGGGGGGGTTTTTTCCCAAAAATTAAGGGGGGGGTTTTTTTAATTTTTGGGGGGGGGTTGAAGGGGGGGTTTAAATAAAAACCAGGGGGGAAAAAAAAAAACCCAAAAAGGGGTTTGTTTGGGGGAAAAAAAGGGAAATTTAACAAAAAAAATTTGGGGTTTGGGGGGGGGGTTTTTTCCCCCCCCAAAAAATTTTTTTGGGGGGGAAAAAAGGGCTTTAAAGGAATTTTGGGGGAAAAAAATTTTTTAATTTTTTCCCCCTTTTGGGCCCCACCCCGGGGGCCCCCCGGGAAAAAAACCCCCCCAAAAAAAAACCCTTCGGGGGGAAAAAAACCCCCAAAAGGGGGGTTTTTTTGGTTGGGGGTTTTTTTTAAAACAAGGGGGGGTTTTTTTTGGGGTTTTTTTTTGGTTTTTAAAAATTAAAAACCCCCCCCCGGGGGGGTTTAAAAAACCCCCGGGGGTTTTTTCCCCCGGGCCCCAGTTTTGGGGGGGGCCCCAAACCCGGGAAATTTTCACAAATAAAAAAAAAGGGCAAAAATTGGCCCCCGGGAAGGGGGTTTTTTGGGGGGCCGGGGGGCCAACCCCCACCCCCCCAAAAAAAAAAAAAAATTTTCCCCCTTTTTCCCCCCCCCCCTTTTCCCCTTTAAAAAATTTAGGGGGCCCTTTTTAAAAAAAAAACCCCCCAACAAATCCCCCCCCCTTTAAAAACCCCCCCCCCCCCTTTTTAAAATGGGGGCCGGAAGAACCCCCAAAATCCCCCCAAAAAGGGGGGCCCCCCCCCCCCCCCCTTTCCCCCCCCCCCCCTAAAAGGGGTTTTTTTGGGGCCCTTTAAAACCCCGGGGGGGCCAGGGGGGCCCCCCCTTTTCCCTTTTAAAAAATGGGGGGAAACCCCCCCCCCCCGGGGGCCCCGGGCCCGGGAAAACCGGGGGAAACCCCCCTTTTTAAACCCCCAAAACCCCCGGGGTTTTCCCCCAAAAACCCCCATTTTTTTTTTTTTGGGGGAGGGGTTTTCTTCCCCCCCCCGGGGTTTTTTGGGGGGGGGGGGGGGGGGGGGGGGGGGGGGGGGAAAAGGGTTTTTTTAAGGGGGGTTTTTCCCCCCCCCCCGGGGAAAAAAAAAAAGGGGGGGGGGGAAACCAGGGGGGCCCGGGCAAAAAAAAAAAACCCCTTTTTTTCCCCCCCGGCCCTTTTTCCCCCCCAACCCCCCCCCCGGGGGGGGGTTTTTTGGGGGGAAAAAGGGGGGGGGGGGGGTTTTAAAATTTTTTTGGGTTTGGGGGGGGGCAGGTGGGGGGGGGGGAAAAAAACCCCCCCCGGGGGGGGGAAAGGGGGGCCCCCCCAAAAGGGGGGGGGTGCCGAGCGGCAGAACCAGGAAGGGCAGAGGCTGCAGAGGTCTGCAATCCTTTTTAAAAACCCCCCGGGGGGAAAAAAATTTCCTTTTGGGGGTTGGGGGGGGGCCCCCGGGGGCCCCTTGGGGGGGCCCCAAAAAACCCGGGGGGGGGTGGGGGGGGCCCCCCCCCCCGGGGGGGGGGGGGCCCCCCCCCCCCCCCCAAAAGGGGGGGGGGGCCCCCCCCAAACCACACCAGGACAGAGCAGGCCCGTGGGCGTGGCCCTGGGCGGAGGGCGGGGGGCCCCCCCAGGGGGGGGGGCCCCCCCCCGGGGGCCCGTGCGACCCCAGGCAGGGGGGCCCCGGGGGGAAAAAGGGGCCCCCCCCCCGGGGGGGCCCCCAAAAAGGGGAAAAATTAAAATTTTAAAAAAACCCCCCCAAAAAACCCCCCCCCCCAAAAATCCCCCTTTTGGGCCCCCCCCCCCAAAAAAAAAAAGGGGTTTTCCCCTTTTTCCCCGGGGAAAAATTTTGGGGAAAACCCCCCGGGGGGGGAAAAATTTTGGGGTGGGGGGCGGGAAGGGGGTTTGGGGTTTTTCCCTTTAAAGGGGGGGGGGGGTTTTAAGGTTTTTTTGGGGGGGGGGGGGGGAAAAAAGGGGCCCAAACCCGGGGGCCCTTTTGTTTTTTAGGGGGGTTTAATTTTTCCCCTTTTTTGGGGGCCCCGGAAAGGGGGTTTTTCCCCCAAAGGGGCAGGTTTTTCCCCCGGGGGGGAAAAAAAAGGGTTTCCCAAAAAGGGGCCCGCTTTTTGGGGGGCCCTCAAACCCCGGGGGGGGCCCCCCAAAACCCCCCCCGGGGGCCCCAAAAAGGGGGGGAAACCCCCCCAAAAAAACCCCCCCCCCCCCCGGGGGCCCGGGTTTTCCCAAGGGGGGCCCCCCCTTTTGTTTTTCCCCCCCCCCCCCCCCTTTTTTTTGGGGGTTTCCCGGCCCGTGGGTTTCCGGGGGGGAAAAGGGGGAAAAAAGGGAAAAAGGGGTTTGGGCCAAAAAAAAAGAAGGGGGGGGGCCCCCCCCTTCCCGGGGGTTTGGGGCCCCGCCCCACCCCCCCCTTTGGGGTTTCCGGTTTTCCGGGGGGAAAACCCCAAATTTTTTTTCCCCTTTTTTGGTGTTTTTTAAAGGGCCCCCAAAAAGGGGGGCCCCCCGGAAAAAAAACCCCCAAAACCCCTTTGGGGTTTTTTTTGGGGGGGAAAGGGGGGTTTCCATGAACATGTCCACCATCTTTAATGGCTTACCACCTACATGTGACATTGGGCGAACATGTCCTTCACACTGGGTAGGTCTGCACCTTCTCTGGCATTTAGTAGCAGGCCATGGCTCTGGCACCAGTTATCCATGTCTAGGGCCCGGGGGCCCCGGGGGGTTTTTGGGGGGGGGGGGGTTTTTCCTTTTTCCCCCCCCCCCTTTTTCCCTTTAAAACCCCGGGGGGCCCCCCCGGCCCCCCCCCCCCCCTTTTTAAAAGGGGGAACCAAACCCCCCCCCCCCCGGGGGGGGGGGGAAAAAAACCCCCCTTTTTGGGGGGGGTTTTTTTTCCCCCCCCCAAAAATTTTGGGGGCCCCCCCAAACCCCTTTCCCCCCCAAAAAACCCCAGGGGGCATTTTTGGGGCTTTGGGGGGGGTTTTTTTGGGGGTTGCCCCTTTTTCCCCGGGCCCAAACCCCCCCTTTCCCCAATTTAAGGGGGGGTTTTTGGGGTTGGGGGCCCCGGGCCGGGGCCCCCCCGGGGCCAAAACCCCAAAGGGGCCATACCCCGGGGGGGAACATCCCAAAAGGGGGGGGAAAGGGCCCGGGGGGGCCCCCCCCGGGGAAACCGGGCCCCCCGGGCCCAAAAGGGGTTTCCCCCGGTTTTAAAATTTTGGGGGAAAAGGGGGGGGGGGCCCCCCGGGGGGGGGCCCGGGGGGGTTTTTTTTAAAAAAACCTGGGGTTTTGGGCCCTTTTTTTTTTTGGTTTTCCCCCCCCCCCTTTTTTTTCCCCCCCCTTTTTTGGGGGGCCCCTTTTTTTTTGGGGGGAAAAGGGGGCCCGGGGGGGGGTTTTGGGGGGGGCCCTTAAAGGGGGGTTTTTCCCTGGGGTTTTTTTTTTTTAAAAAAGGGTTGGGGTCCAAACCCGGGGGGCCCCCCCGGGGGGGGGGGAAAACCCTGGGGCCATGGGGTTGTTAAAAGGCTTTGGGTTCCGGGGTTTTTTTTTTTGGGGGGGCCCGGGGAAAATTTTAAGGGGGGTTTTTTGGGGGTTTTTTTTGGGGGGTTTTTTTTTTTTTAAAAGGGGCCGGGCCCCTTTTTGGGGTTCACCCCTTTGGGGTTCCCCCTTGGGGGGGGGGGGAAAAAAAAAAAAGGGGGCCCCTTTTAAAGGGCCAGGGGGGAAAATGGGGGGGGGGGGGGCCGCCGGGGTTTTTTTGGGGGGGGGGTTCCCCCCCAAATGGGGGTTTGAAAAGGGGGGGGGGCCCCCCCCCACCGGGGGAAATTTTTGGAGGGTTTTTTTTTTCCCTGTGGGGAAAAAAATTGGAATTCCCCTTTTTCCCCCCTTTTTTGGGGGTTTTTTTTGGGGGGGGGGGTTTCCCCCAAAAGGGGGCCCTTGGGCCCCCGGCCCGGGGTTAATTTTTTTTCCCCCAAGGGGGGGGGAAAAAAAAAAACCCCCCCCCCCCTTTAACCCGGGGTCCCTTATCCC